>NC_141366.1:19986434-20100100 GCF_963921425.1 Dryas octopetala
CGACGCCGACGCCCGACCCGACGCCGACGCCCAGACGCGACGCCGACTCACTTGCTCAGCCCGACGCCGACGCCCTGACGCGACGCCGACTCACCTGCGCGACCCTGTGCCGACGCGGCGTCGGTGACTTTCACTGTGCGACTGCTGCGACGACTTGTGCGACTAGACTGAGTGGCAGCCTCTACGACTGAGCAAACTTCTGAGTGATTGGCTGCTGCTTTGTGTTGCTTTGTGCAAGCAGAGAAAAAAAAAAAAAAAAAAAAGGAAAAAGAGAAAAAAAAAAAAAAAATGCTGCATCCCAGGGTGAACTCTGTTAGTTCCTCCAGCTTTGTTGTCAAGTCAGGTATCTCTAACTCTGTTTTGAGTACTTCTGCTTGTACTAGTGATGGTGCATGGATAATTGATACAGGTGCTACGGATCATATGACTTCTGATCGTTATGTTTTTAGTCATTTTTCATCTGTCTGTTCTAAGCCATTTATTGTCAATGCCAATGGTGTGTCGTCTCCTGTTTTAGGAGATGGCACGGTATCCTTTTCCTCTGATTTGTCTTTGCCTAATGTGCTGTTTGTTCCTTCCTTGAATTGTAACCTTATTTCTGTTAGTCAACTAACCAAAACTCATAATTGTGTGGCCACATTCTATCCTACCCATTGTGTTTTCCAGGACATTCATACCAAGGAGAAGATTGGCAGTGGTAGAAAGAGTGGTGGATTGTACTATCTGGATAGTGGGGTTTCCGCTTCAGATGGTCGTGGCATTGTGAGTCTAGTTAGTGATGATTCCTCTGAAAATCAGAAGAAGATTTGGTTGTGGCATCGCCGACTTGGTCATCCGTCCTTTAGTTATCTTCGGCGTTTATTTCCCTCTTTATTTCGTGGATTGAACATTTCCAATTTTAATTGTGAAGTTTGTGTGTTGGCCAAAAGCCATCGTTCAGTGTTTCCTTCTAGTGCTACACGTATGGATGTTCCTTTTGCTTTGGTCCACTCGGATGTTTGGGGTCCGGCCCCGTGTGGTACACATAAAGGAATGAAATGGTTTGTGACATTTATTGATGATTGTACTAGAATGACTTGGGTGTATCTTCTGAAACATAAAAGTGATGTGTGTGCTGTTTTTCGCCTTTTTCATCATATGGTCCTCACCCAGTTTGCCTGTCCTATTAAGGTTTTGCGCTCAGATAATGGCGGTGAGTTTGTTAATACAGAGATGACTCAGTATTTTGCTTCTGCGGGGATCCTTCATCAGACTTCTTGCGCTCATTCTCCACAACAGAATGGGGTTGCTGAACGAAAAAATCGACATTTATTGGAAGTCACTCGGTCCCTTCTTCTGGGGGGTCACGTGCCATCTTTGTTCTGGGGTGATGCCTTGAGTTCTGCCGTCTATTTGATTAATCGGACCCCATCTAGTGTCCTTGACTTTCGGCGACCTTTGGATGTTCTCTCGGATTTTGTCTCTCTACCAGGTATCCTTCATTTGGAACCCCGTGTTTTTGGGTGTGTTGTTTTTGTGCATTTACATTCTCATCAGCGATCCAAGCTCGCATCTCGGGCATTAGAGTGTGTATTTGTTGGTTATGGTCCATCCCAGAAGGGGTATCGGTGCTATCATCCTTCTACTCAGCGCTTCTATGTTTCTATGGATGTCACTTTTCATGAACATCAACTTTTTTATTCCCCACGTCCACTGGATTCTACCCTTCAGGGGGAGGTTTATAATGAAGTGCAGAATCGAGATGATCTGTTGTTCTTTGGTAGTAGTGGTGAGGAAGGACCAGAACAGACTACTGATCGTCTAGTGTCGGAGTCTAGTAGGGAGGAAGGATCAGAACAGACTACTGACCGTCCAGTGTCTGAGTCTGAGGATGAGACTGAGACAGCAGAATATACTGAGAATGTGGTGAGACAAGAACCCACGGTTTTTGAGTCTGAGGAATCACCACTCCATGATAGTACAGCCATCTCTCCTACTCCATTGAATCAATCTTCTTCGTCCATTGAGGTAACCAACAATACTCTTGATTCACTTTCTGGTTCAGATCTTGATTCTCATGCTTCTAAATTTACACTTCCTCCTCGGTCTAACCGAGGACAACCACCAGCTAAATATGAGCCAGATCCAAATGCCAAAGTTAGGTACTCAATTAATAATCATGTGTCGTCTGTTAGGCTTTCAAAGTCATATGAATCGTATGTTCTGCAATTATCTTCTGTTTCTGTTCCTAGTAGATTGCAGGATGCTCTTACAGATTCTAGATGGACCAAAGCTATGGCTGAAGAAATGGCGGCATTACAGAAGAATTCAACCTGGGAATTGGTTTCTCTACCTAAGGGGAAGAAGACAGTAGGATGCAGATGGGTGTTTGCAGTCAAACACAAAGCTGATGGGTCAGTTGAAAGGTATAAGGCAAGGTTGGTAGCAAAGGGTTATACACAGTCCTATGGCATAGACTACTTGGAGACGTTTGCTCCAGTGGCCAAGTTAAACACAGTACGGGTTCTGTTATCTTTGGCTGCTAACAAAGATTGGCCACTGCTTCAGTTTGATGTAAAGAATGCCTTTCTCCATGGTGATTTGACTGAAGAAGTATACATGGATCCTCCTCCAGGTATACCAGAGTTTGAGAATACGAGATTAGTATGCAGACTAAGGAAGTCTTTGTATGGTCTTAAACAATCTCCGAGAGCCTGGTTTGGGAGATTCACCCGTGCAATGAAGAACTATGGTTATCGGCAGAGTAATTTTGATCATACTTTGTTCCTAAAGAAAAGGGGGAAGAAGATTACTGCTCTTATCATTTACGTTGATGATATGGTTCTGACCGGAGATGATTATGAGGAAATCTCTAATTTGCAGAGGTACTTGTCTCAAGAGTTTGAAATGAAGCAGCTGGGGGACTTGAAGTTCTTTCTTGGGATAGAAGTGGCTCGGTCTAAACATGGCATATTCCTATCTCAAAGGAAATATGTTTTAGACTTGTTATCTGAAACTGGTATGCTTGGGTGTAAGCCAGCTGTCACTCCTATGGAACAAAACCATAGACTTTTCGAGTGTTTGGGGGCCTTGCCTGCAGATAAGGGGCGATATCAGAGACTTGTTGGAAGATTGATATATTTGTCTCATACTAGACCTGACATTGCTTATGCGGTTAGTGTAGTAAGCCAGTTTATGCATGCCCCGTGTAAACCCCATATGGATGCTGTGGAGCGAATTTTGCAGTATTTGAAATCTGCACCTGGTAAGGGATTGTTATTTGCTAATCATGGTCATGTGAATGTTGAAGGGTTTTCTGATGCAGACTGGGGTGGTTCAGCAGATGATAGAAGGTCTACCTCAGGCTACTTTACCTTTGTAGGAGGAAATTTGGTGACCTGGAGAAGAAAGAAGCAATCAGTTGTATCTAGGTCGAGTGCAGAGGCTGAATACAGAGGTATGGCACTTGGAGTAGTCGAACTTTTGTGGTTGAGACATTTATTGACTGATTTAGGGTGTCCACCTACCAAACCTATAGACTTGTTTTGTGATAACAAATCTGCTATTGATATAGCACATAATCCTGTTCAGCATGATAGAACAAAACACATTGAGATTGATCGACACTTCATCAAAGAGAAACTTGAAGCGAAGATTATTAACTTTCCATTTGTGAAGTCCGAAGATCAGCTTGCAGATGTGTTGACCAAGGCTGTGGCAAATCGGGTGTTTTTGGACTCACTAGACAAGTTGGGCATGTGCGATATATATGCACTAACTTGAGGGGGAGTGTTGGTGTGAGTCAACACGTGGGATTATTGTGTAATTATTAGAATTAATTAGGTGATTTATTAATTCCTGTATTTTAGTTATAGGCCCATGTATATAAACCACATTTTGTGGTCTTATTCAATTAAGCAGAAATCATATTGAAAACCCTAAACCTAATCCTTTTCTGTTCAAAAGAGACTCCAAAAATCAATGCATGTGTTATAGTGGTTGACATGCAGTGTCAACAAGTCAACCTTTTGGACTTGCTGATGACAGCTGCTGCCCGGCCATCATTACAAGTTTTATTACACGCCTCTCACTATCTTTCTGCTGATACGTGGAATAAATTTTGTGTTGTCTGCTTACACTATGAATTATGAAAGACATTGTGCTAAAGCAGTGCACCCAAGAACACTTTAAAAATGTACCCATGCCAGCAATTGCAACCACATTACGCTAATTGGTATGTGAGTGGTTACACCACCCATCTTAGTGGCATCACTGATCAGACCATTCCCTTATCTACTTAATTAGTTTCTGTGCAATTTATGCTTAAAGGTTTAATGGATTATTTTCTCATAATCACATTTGTTAGACGTCAAAAAACTCGTAAAATCACATTCACACGAGATACATGTTTTTTTAGAAGAGATTCTTTCTTAGATATATAGGAGAGGGCTCTTTCTATAGGAGAGTGGAGAGCCCTCTCATTTGCACAAAACAGATGCGGAATAGCAGTTTTCTTATACAATCTTCAAGTGAGATCACCTTCTTGTAATAATTTGATGTGAAATTTCAGTTACAGGCTTACAGCAACCTGGTATAAATAAAATTAGCTAATTAATCACATCATGTACCAAATGGAGTCCATTTATTACAGGCTTTAACATTAATTACTATATATTTGTATTATGTCCCAAAGCACATTGTCATGACAACGTACTTAATGAGTTTTAATTTTCTATTCATGCTTTCTCAGGTACTTGGCAAGAGTATCAGAACAAATCTATCGTATGCATGTGAATATAATGGACAATTTGGTCACTAGGGGTAATGCTTTTAGGCAATGGGAGTGGAGTGCACACAATTTTTAGAGTTTTCAGATGTGTTCTTGTCGCTTCTTAATAAATAATGATAATCATAAAATATTGAAGGGGAGATTATGCTTCTCTTTTTCGACGATTTGAATTTATCATTGCCTGCTGAAGCATAAAAAACTCATCTAGGGAAGGCCATTATTGGGTTTGGATTCTGTGCAGACATATTTATCATACTAACTAATTCTCAGGGGAATTGAGTTGGAATTTTGAAGGATTGTGTCCGCTAGTCCCAGACAAGTGTGATTGGAATGATGAACATGCTTTTTGACCATATTTATGTGACAATGGCATTGGAAACTGATCATGTTGTTCTTCATATCATACAATCCATTAGTGGGTTGTGCGCCTTAACATCTTGCCTATATGTGTTGGTTCCTACTACTATAACTTTACAATTTTAAATTGCTGAGTTGGATGAAGTTCCAGCGCCAGAGGAGTAACCACACTTTAAGGTCTTTTATTGTTAATCATAGTCATGACACTGTCATGTCCGAGAATACACTAAACAATATATATCAAGTTTACAATCTTGTAAATTACTAAATAAGCGAATAACACGAAAGATTGGAACTTCACTATCATGTTAAAGAATCATTACATCCAGAAATTTAAATAGTTAGGAAATATAACGTCCTAATATAAAGCTAGCACAACTTTATGTGCTTAATTATAACAAATGCACCTTAAGTACTCCTCTCATCTAAATGAAGTCGATCTTCTTTAAAATGAACCCTAATCACTTTTTCTTAAGTTCATCTTCCTTTCCAATCTTTACCTTGTAGATGATTGACCATTTGAACCAAAAGTACATGCAAATCCAACTATATATATATATATATATATATGCTCAATTATTGGGCCAACTATGAACCATCAACTTTCACTTTCATCACATCTTCAGTAAGATTCTGTTTCTGGTGCACCATGTTTCTTCGTGAAAGAGAGGTAGTCATGTTTTGTCAATTAACAAGTGAGGCCTTCAACTTTCAACTTTCAACTTTCAAGTCAGAGAAAACGAAACAAGAAAAGAACAACTTTTACTCCTGTGAGAGGTATCTACTTAATTAACTAAGCGGGTTAAAGAAAGTAGTGGAATTTAGATGTGGCCAACATGTATTGGGAATCACACGCATAACTGCATAAGCATAAGTTGGTCTTGTTGTTCCGCTTTCTTTTGTTGACATTGACTTACCAGTCTGCACTGTCTTTTTTGTAGTATTCCTCTAGATTTCCTGCACCAGCATGAGCATGCGTTACAAGAAAGCAGTTGTCTGTATTCATCACAGTGAGCAAATCCAATGTCTGATCTGCTTATTATTATTATTGTTATTATCATTAGGGTTAAATAAAAAAATGGTCCACGAACTTTACTGTAATTCTCAATTTGGTCTATTAACTATAAAAAGTGTCAATTTGGTTCATGAATTTCTCTAATTGTACAAAAGCAGTACAAACGTTAACTTTCATCCAAAAAATAAACAGAACTAGTCATGTGCACAACATGTGACTGCATTTTTAGGGGTATTTCAGTCCATTTATTACATTTTGACTTATATTTTGGCTTAAATTTTTTGATAAAAGTTAACGTTTGTACTGCTTTGGTACAACTTGAAAAATTGGTGGACCAAATTGACACTTTTTATAGTTAATGGACCAAATTGAGAATCACAGTAAAATTTATGGATCATTTTTTGTATTTAATTCTAATTAATTATTATTATTTAAAACTATTTATACAATACCACATTGTGTACATTATTATTAAGAGAGAGAATTCCACACCGTAAAAATAAAGTCTTGCATAATAGACTATATAAGGTCTTAAGCATCTCTATTTAGTGCGAATTAACAGTCGCCATAATATAACATGTTCCACGGTATGATTACACTTCAGATATATTTATCATTATTTATATAAATTGCTAATGGATTTGCACCAACCAACTTTAACAAGATTCAATTGCACCTAGACCAATTTCCATTGCAAATGCCAACTAAGAAATTTTATGGATCACACAGTTCTAAAGCAAAGCAAAGATATGGATGGATATATAATATGATAAAAGCTTAATTGATCGAGGAGCTCTTATCCTTTGGGTGAAGAATAATGGTACAGACTGCATTCACTTTTGCTTTATTTTATACTCGGATTTATGTCCCTCCCTCCAATATGTAATTCCAAAAGAATTTCCACAAAATCAAAGTGCCCTTAGACTATGGGATATAATAGCTGGTGATATAATCACCTTTCTCCAAGAACACATTGAAAATGATTTTTTTTATTTTTTTGGTAAAAATATTGAAAATGATAGTAGGCAGATTAATTTTTGCTGGGATTGATCGGTTGGAGATCCTCTTACATCCTCAACTCTTTCCTTATAGCTTCATATGCTTTATCTAGTTGCATAAACCTTTGAACACTGAAGTGATTGAAACAAGAAACTAAATTTTAAAAAGAATAATGCTATACTTACCACATTCTTATACCACATTTTTATACCATCTGACGTGTCATTATTTTATTGGACAAAGTTTTTCTTTTCCTTTTTGGGTTTTTCTTTTTATTTTTTAGTATCCAATGTATGAATGCCATGTAAGTTGCCACATAAGGTGGTATGAAATTATGGTATAAAAATGTGGTATATGTAGCACTACTGTTTTAAAAAAGAGAGATGTTAGATGTATTATTATATTTTGTGTATATATACCACATTCATACCACACCTCTCCGATTAAGTGAGATGAAAGCTAAGATAAAAATAGTAAGAGATGTGAGCTGCAAATGGGGTTCGGATGGGCTGCACATGGGCCTGGGGTGGACTGCATATGGGGTTGAGGTTGGGCTGCACATGGGCTTGGGCGGACTGCATACGGTGCTGGGACTGGACTGGAACGGTTTGGGCTCTAAGATATATATAGAAAAAAAAAAAAAAAAAAAATCAGTTAGTCTCTCCCGCGCTAAAGCCCAGGCTAGCCAAGGTTCAACATTACTGTCTTCTTTGTAATACAAGAACATTGTCTTTTGATTCACTCCAAACCCAATTATGGCAATTCACTATCTGGATTTGCATACTAAGTTCATCTAAGCACATAAAAAGAAAATAAGAAAATCGTGAGAGAAGAAACCATTGATTCTATGTATTTGATAGAGAAATTAGAAGAAAAAAAATTAATCCTAAATTATTATAGGTAGTGGTGTTAAATTTTGATAAGATACGATAACATGATTTAAATCTAACATGAAATTGGAGGATTTGGGTTAACTATTACTTGACAAGAATACAAATATGACACAAACACGCTAAGACGAATAATAACAGGATGAGATTAGTGTCAAACATGAATAACCCGATTATGACACGTACAATAAACATGTTTAATTAATATTATACAAAAAAATGATTAACTTTTTCCATTTTTTTTAATATTTATAGTATGAATCATTCTATATTATTTATATTTTATTAGTATCATGATTAAGTGGATTTGTATTGTATTAGGGTGGGCATCGGGCGGCTTGGGGCTCAACCCGCCACCACCCGCACATTCGTCGGTCTGAGCGGATTCTTATTAGTCGGAATAGCGGTTGGAGCTGACAAGGCTTCTCTCTCTCTCTCTCTCTCTCTCTGTGTGGAAAAAATGGCACAGAGCCACACACACACTCTCTCTCTCTCTCTCAGACCTTTTCTCGGGTCAGCTCGGGTGCCGACAAGCAGTGGAGAACGAAAGCTGAAACTGAGCCGGCGTCTATTGGGTTGAGTCGGCTTCGGGTGGTTTGGTCGGCTAGTCGGTCGAAACATCGGCTCGGACGGGTTGACGCCCACCCCTAATTATATAAATGATGCATAAGCGGTAGCTTTGATTTAAAAATAAAAGGAACTTAGCTTTTAGTTCACAATTATATGGGTATATCAACTCGAACACATAACATGACTATAAATGGGTTTAGACTCGTTTAGTTAATATTTGATTAAATTAATTAATAAATTGATATTTGCTAGTATTCAACACAAACATGACGTATTGACGTGTTAACACGAATTGCCATCCATTTATATGGTTAAAAGTTAAAACATATTTCGAACGTGAATACAGACACCCATGGGCCATGGCGTCTCTGTCCGGGATAGCTTTGTAAGTATTTGTTGAGTACTTGAGTAGTTGAGTAGTTGAGTCCCACATCAACCAAGGAGCCATATATATTGGTGAGCAGTCATTTTAGGATCTGCCAATGCCGCATGACCCTAGATTGTTACAATTTTTATTATTATTAATAATTCATGATGTTGCTCTCATCTTTATTCAAAATTTACTTGATGATTTACACGTGTTAAGATACTAATTAAAAAAAAAAACGAATGCAAACAAGAAGCAAGACGAGGACTTGTTGGTTTATTTGTGCATAAAACCAATGAGGAGTCAACCAGCTTTTAGATTGGTGGCTTTTATCATTTATGGTAGCTTTTTTGCAGCCACCACCATGTTTGATGGTCGTTCTACACCAACTCAATTTTTAGAACTAACAAGGAAGGGAGTAGATTGGACCTTGACTTGGTATAAGATGCACAAAGAATCAAATTGTTAAATTCCCATGAGCCTGTACAATCTAACTATATCCTTATGATATAAGATATTTAACATAAAATGCAATGGCGTGTGGAGTTGAGAAATAAATAGAATAATCTATTTATGTCTTCTTATGTTGATATTGTGTGGGATTAAATGACATCATTTTAAGATTTATAGTAAAACGTTTTGCTTTGGCCAAAAAAAAAAAATAGTAAAACGTTTTGCAAAAGTGTTGAGTTAGGAGACAAATTAAATTGAGGGATAAGTATTTAAGAACAATACATTCAAGGGTTGATTTAAATTCAGTCCCTAAATTTTTGTTCTTAACTTGTGCTTCAAATTCAATCCCTTAAACTCATTCTTAAAATGTTTTACATAAATAAGATAGTTAAATAAAAATACAATGATATAAAATAATTTAGCTTTGATTAAGATCGAGTTGGATTAGTGTTCAGTCATTTACCACGATTAGGTAAAGAGTGTGATTAGATTAGAATTGAGCACAATATTGGACATATACAAAGTGAATAGGACCTACCAACACGAATAGTCACCCGGCCCCTAATTAGACAAACATGAGAGCAAATGGCAGGAAATGCCGACGGTACGTCAGACAGAGGTGGGGAGGGCGTCATCGTGAGTGAAGATGGGTAGCTATCAATCACTAGTTTCATTGGCAGCAAAGCAGCTGCCAAATTGCCCAAATTGCACAAATTGCACAAATCACAAATTGCAAAATGCTCCACCTACCACCACACCACACCACCCCATTAGCCATGGCCTTTCCCCCACCAAACACCCCATTTCCAACCCCCTCTAACTTTTCTGTACGCTCTCTCATTATTATTATAATATTAATCTTAATTATATCATCACCACCTAATCTTATTTATATTCCAAATCACCTCTTTTAACATTATTTAATTATTGCACCACTTTAAATTTCCTTCTATAGATGATGATCACACATTTACATAATTTTGGTCATAGTCCAATCATTTTGGGTCGACTAATTAAGCTTTCTTTTTAAGATAATGTAGACATTTTTTGTGAGTTACTCTATGGAAGGATACCATTTAATTAATTATATATCCAACCTCTCTATATATTTCTGTTATATATAATTTGAAGCAAGAGTTACTCTATGTACAATCGTCTATGCACGTAAACTATTGTGAATCATTAACTGTGGTGGAATTCACTATAACATTATCACTTCAATTTTTTTTTTTTTTTACCGAAAACATAATCACATCTTTAAATAAACAGAATTGATTAAACAATAAATTTGATGAATGTAACCGTGCTGTTAAAGTAAAGGAGGTCTTTCTAAGTAGCTTTATATATGAAAGCTGACATGAGGAAATTTATTTATCAGATTTAAAAGAATGATGGAAATTTGAAACTTGACACGAATGGTTTTCACTTTTCAACCTCATCTGTCAGGTTGGTTGGTGTAGAAGCAAGAAGAAAGAGTAGTGCAAGAATCCTAGTTTATTATATATATATATGTGTTTTGGACTTGACTTATTCGCACTCAGGACTGAAATCAAAACTTAGACTCACCTCACTCGGTTTTGGTTGGTGAGAGGATGAGAGCAAGCCTGAAAAGGCGTTTGAACAACCCAAATCCACGAGTCATCTGCTCCAAACTTTCTGATTCATTCCACAAACTACTTGCTCAGCCCTACCACTTCCTTCTGACCAAAAAAAAAAAAGCCCTACCATTTCCTCATCTCCAATAATGCATGAATATATATAATATATATCCTCATATTGTATATACTGAAGCATATTAGAGAATAAAACTAACAAGAAAAGTTACTAGCTCTTATATATGTCTCTCTTTTTCATTAAATACAAGATCTTAAGGTCAAGATAAAAAACACAATCGCTCACAAGTTGCACATATGGTGTATCGAGTTTATGATTTTAGGTATGCCTCTGCCCCCATACTCCCTCTATACCACTAGGCTACCCATACAGCCATACAGGCAGCATGAAACAATTAAAAAAAAAAAAAAAGAGGTTTCTGAATTAAAAAAAAAAAAAAAGGAAAAGATAATATGTTGTTTGTTCCATTAACAAAAACAAAATAAAGACGTAGTTTGTTCACGCGGACGAGAAAAGATATGGGCCCTCTGACTCTCAAAATTATGCAGGCAGGCCTTGTTGCTGTCAAGGCCAATACTGTAAATGTGTTAATATGAATATATGACCAGAAAACCATGGATGAGTTTTTTTTTTTTGGATTTTTAACTAAGACTTGAATGAGTTTCAGCACTGCATAAAAATTAAAATTCAAGTGAAAAAAATAATAAATCTGAAATTTATAAACACAAATTCTAAAACGAACATGTTTTAGTTTCAAACCGGTAAACTCATTCTACTAGTTAAAAATATTTATCCATACACTCAAAGTTTCTCCCCTCTCGCTAAACTCATTCAAACTTATTTAGATTCTCATCTCTCTCAATATTGTTTGATGAAAAAGAAAAACTATCTATATATGTGTGTAGTATAAAAGCTCAAGGTATCTTCCTAAAAGATTTCTTTTTAGGATAGGGAGGCAAAGGTCAATCATAGTAAATTAATGTAATTAAAGGGACAGGTCATAAAGACATATATGATATATCTAAGAATGTCAGGAAGTTGCTTCGACCTTCTATTTAATTAGATTTCTAATAAAAGATGTTCTGATTTCAAATTACAAAATTAATTATAGCAGTTAAAAGTATTAATCCCTATCCAAAAAGCCTCGAGTTTGAACTCCTCTCTCCTTCAATAGTGTTCGATAAAAAACCCTATTCGTTTTCATGTGGTGTAGAAGCTAAAGTGCAATCATAGTAAATTAAAGGGACTGTTGCTAACAATAGTGACTAGATAGCAAAGCACTTAGATCACTTGCTTAATTAGTAACCAAATTTATCAAAACCTATCCACATTAAAAAGGAAGCTTATAAAAACCGAACAAACCCATTAATTTAATTTAATGTGGAAGCTTATCAAAACCGAACAAACCCATTAATAGGAGCAAAACAATGATTTGTGCCTACATTGGGTTTCCTTACAATTATCCAATAATCCAAACATCACACACAAGGTCATTGAGTGAGAGACATGGAGATTACATTATTTACATTCTTACCCTTACACGTAAGTTACGTAACTTAGCAGCCACATATTTTTTTTCCCTCGCTAAAAATGTACTTGAATAAATATATTTACCCAACATCAAATTCCAAATTCTTCTGTTTACTTGTCTGTAATAGCGGACCTTAGATGTGGGTCCATAAAAATTAAAAAAGAAAAAAGTGAATGAAGAGAAAATTGAAATTAATTTTCATTTTCTCATTGGTGGGTAATATTTGGATGTGGTGGGGTGTAGGCTAGTCTCCCGTGGAGGGGCACCAGGGTGTCATATCCATGGGGTAGCTTCCGAGGACCCTCAAGAAAGACGTGAACTCCTGGACCTCCGCCAACGCGTTCTGTGCCCTGACCTCCGCCATGGATGCCTCGAAGTCCACGTAGAACAGGTACTCAAAATGCTTCGCCGTCCCCTCGTTCGAGTCGTTGACGAGTCGGATCGGGCGGTTCCGGTGCGGCCGCGACTCGATCTTCGTCAAGCTGATGTTGCGGAACGCGAACGCCGACAGCACCTTGAACAGCACCGACGTCCCCTTGTCGTGCGCGAAAACAATGCTCGTCTTGAAAGGACGATCCGTACGGGGAATTATGGGTTCTCGGGACAGCATCACGAACCGGGTCACGTTGCTCGAGTCGTCCTGGATCCCGTCGGCCAAAATGTTCAGTCCGTACAGATCGGCGGCGCGTGCGGAGGCAATCGCCGCCGTGTCCCGGAGGCCGTTGGCGGCGATGTACTCGGCGGCGCCGGCTGTGTCGTCGACGGCCTCGCGGGCCACGTTGAGGCCCAGTTTGGTGAGAGTGAGCTCGCACTGGGCCAGGGCCTGCGGGTGGGAGATGACTCGGTTCAAGTAGTCCTTTCGGACCCCCGGGAGGGCTAAGAGGCAGTGGTGGACGGGTAATTGGACCTCCCCGACGATGTGGAGGCGGTGCCGGAGTAGAAGATCGTAATTCCGGTGGATGGAGCCGCCGAGGGAGTTTTCAACTGGCAAAACGGCGCGGTCCGCGATCCAGAGCTCCACGGCTTGGAAAGCCACCTCGAACTGGTCGCAGGGGATGGCCTCGCAGTTCGGGTAGGCTTTGCCGGCGGCGGCTTCGGAGTACGCCCCGGGAACGCCCTGGTAGGCCACGCGCAGCTGCGAGCCGTGCATCGGCGCCGGCGAGAGGTCGGTGATGGTGAGGGCTTTACCAGGCGGCGACGGCGGCATGTTGTTGCTGTCGGGGGAGAACTTTTCGATGGGGACGAGGTCGAGGTCGACGGAGGTCTTGTGGCCGTTGACGGCGGCGACGTGGTCGGCACTACCGGTTTTTTTGGTGGGCTGCTCCTGGGAGACGACCTTGCTGGCGAGAATGGCGCAGGAGCTCTGCCAGTCGGCTCGGCTGGAGCCGACGCCGTTGGGGAAGTAGGCGCATTGGACGGCGAGTCGGGTCGGGGCGAGGCGGGCGAGCGCGGGCACGTGGGGCTTGAAGAGATTATGAGTAGGTGAGGAGGAGGGGGGTGGCAGAAGAGCCTGCATGGTGGGTGACTGTGTGTGGTGTTGGGGAGTTGGATGGAAATAGAAGAAAAATGGAAATGAAGAAGAGGAATGAGAGAGTGTTTGTGTGTGTTGGGATGGGAGCTAGCTAAGCTTGGTGTTCTCTTTGGAGAAGGGAACCTCAAGCTGAGAGAGGAAAGGAGGTTGGGATGGGTTTTTATATTGAGATTTGAGAGAGAGCAAATGGTGAGGATGAGTAATTGACTACTTGAGTAGTAGTAGACAAGTCTCCAGAGAGGATAGTCTGTTGTGCACTTGTGCACTTGTGCGTGAGGAGGAGATGGTTTGGTCAATCTCACACCTACCCCTTCCACACCTCCCTCTCTCTATATTTTATGCATTTCTAATTATTACAACTTTACAAGGAGAAAAAATAACAAAGTAAGGAAAAGGTAAAACAAAATGTGGGTCCCTGGTCCCACACCATATCTGAGAGAGAGAGAGAGAGAGAGAGAGAGAGAGAGAGAGAGGAAGTTTTTCCTTATCTGTAAAAACTAAAAAGTCATTTCTCATTATCACTCAATCACAGAATGACACGTATACATACATGACTCATCAGAGAATCAGAGCCAGCACTCTAATTTTGTAATTAGGAGGGAGCAAGAGGAAATTAAGGGGACAAAGACCCAAGTTAGGGTTAGTGTAAATTTCCGGATGTACCTTGTTAAGTAAGGGTTAAGGGTTGGTTGGTGGCTACTTATTACCACATATCCCATAGTGACAACTTGTCACTAACAACTGAGATACTAGAATTAATTACGCACAATTGTGGAGAGCTGTGTAAGAGCCAATCTGTCATTTGGCATGAGCTGAAAATGAAACAAGGGCCCTCATTCCCATTCTTGAGCTGCCTTAATAGGAGGATAATTAAGTTAGGTTAAAAAAACAGATATGAAATCAATTCAAATGGCAATACTGACATGCCTGAATAACAAAGACAGCATATATATATATATGTGTGATTATGAATTTATGCCTGAGCAAAAATGAAGTGTGTATGATTATGGAAAAAAGAAAGAGTAAATTAAGTAGTATGGAGGGTATGGTACGTTCCAATAGGATAGGACATATTCCATTTATATGATGAAGTAGCTTTTTGAGAAGGATGAGATTTTTTCTTTGTTTTGGTGTTGAGGAAAGAAAACCTAACAAAGACAACACCTAAAACAATCAAAATCCATAACATCTAGTAAATAATCAAAATCCACAACTTCAAGTAAATAATCAAAATCCATAGCTTGAAGAAGGAGCAAGTTGACAAAATGTTGGAAGAAGGAAGACCACGGGATTCTAGCATTTTCAATATTATGCCCCCATTTAGCCAGCCAGTTTGCTATAGATCTTGTTGGCATTTCTATAGACATGCTTTGAGTGAACCTAGCTGTTTCACACCACCAATTTATTCCACATATTGAACTAATTAATTTGTCAAATACGCGAAGGTGAATCCATTGACGAGCAACAAAATCAATCGGAATCTTAAAACCTCTTTCGATTTGAATATGTTGAATAATGCTTTTGTGCCAAAAAAATTATGTTAAAAGGGTTAAAAGAAACATTTCAAAAAATTATTTAATTATGATGTACCTTCCAAACCTTCCAACAAATGACTAGAATTTCCTCAATATATAGCCTTTGGATGGCAAATATAGATTCAAATTCCAAGTTGCAAGGAATGAATTCTAAGCCAACTACTGTTGGTAAAAGTACAAATCCTAAAATTGTGATTCAGTAACTTAGTAAGGTATGTGTAATTCAAAAGAAAGCATGTGAAAAACATTACTAATTTACTCATGTGTCATGTCATTACCTGTAATTCCTTCAATTATTTACTGCCACTTAAATGAGCATGGGAATGATTGCTCAATGTTGTCAGCAAGGCTGCACAGGACTACTACAGGAGGCTATTTTCAGTTTTGAGGACCACTCATTGTTAAAGACTTAAAAGGGCACATGGGGAAGTAGGGTCCTAAAGGCCACTGTTAGCCTCATGTCGTTTCTTCATTCTTGTATTCATTCATTTCAATTATATGCAGTGTAAATTTCACGTGAGTGGAATTAAGCATTTTTTTTCAAAATCAAAACTAAAATTTGATAAAAGAAAAAGTAAATTATAATTTAGTACCTCAATTTTGAAAACTTGTAAAAAAGTACTTTAACTTTTATTTTGTGTCAAAATAGTACCTTCGTTAGTTTTTCTATCAAATAAACCGTTATATGCTGACATAGCAGAAGTATTTTCATCTTTTTTTTTCAAATTTAAAAAATATTATTATTTTTAAAAACTTTTGAATAAAAAAATTTCTTAAAAAAATTAATTTTAAAAAAATTGGGGGAAGATGGCCATAGAAGGTCGAGGTTGGGTAAGGGGGGTGGGTCGGGGAGGCGCTGGGTTGGGTTGGGAGGAGAGAGGTAGGGGTGGTTATGGGTGGGGAAGAAAGAGGGCGGGGGGTGCGACGGGGCTAGGGCTAGAGGGGAGGGGGTGCGACGAGACTGGGGGTGGAGGAGAGAGGGTGGGTCGGGCAGGGAGAGAGGGGAGGATGGGTGGGGGATGGGTGGGGCTGGGAAGGGGAGGGGGACGGGGCTGGGATTGGGGTGGCTGAGGCTGGGTAGGGTGGGGGGGACAGGGCTGGGGCTGGGGTTTGGGGGTAGTTTTGCATGGGGCATGGTTGGGGAAAAGGGAGGATGAAAGGTTTTTATTTTAAGAAATTTTTTTATTCAAAAGTTTTAAAAAATATTATTATTTTTAAAATTTTTAAAATTTAGGAAAAAAGACGAAAATATTACTACCACGTCAGCAGATAACAGTTTATTTGACATAAAAACTAATAGAGACACTATTTTGACACAAAATAAATGTTGAGGTACTTTTTTGCAAGTTTTCAAAGTTGGGATACTAAGTTGAAACAACATGTAAAGTTGAGATACTAAATTGTAATTTGCTCTAAAAGAAAAGAGGTAATAACTTAGTCTGAGTGGAATTAATCCATAATTCTACTCTTTTACTATATCTCTTTTGTTATGTTCATAGAAAATCAAACTCTAAACTTATTCTAATCTTAATTTATTATGTCATTATTTTTTATCACTTAGGTTAATTCCTAAAAGCTTAGTTTTTTTTTTTGTTTTTAATCAAAGGCATTCAACCATATCACTCATTAATACTTGAAAAAGCTTCAATATCAATTTGAAGGTAAGATTGAAGCCAATCAAGTCCCTTTTCAAGCCAAACAAGAGGCTTCTCTCAATCTAAACCAAAACGTGGCAAATTCATGAGCAACTTGATTTATTACAAGATCGGGGATGCAATTTGATGCAAGAGCATTAAGGCCTCATCAAGATTGACATCAACCTTGTAGAATCAGGTGTTAGGAAAAATGACTCGAGCAAATTTTGACAGAGAAAAATGGCTCGAGCTAATTTTTACAGAGAATAATAAGCTCGAGTCAATTTTTGCAGAGTATTTATTGCTTTCCTAATTTTTTTTAGACAACACGTTTACTTTTTTTAGGGTTTGGTTGGTATTTAAACAATGTTTTAAAATTGTATTGGGAGTTTTGTGATTAATGAGAAATTGGGAGTTTTTTCAAACCCTTCTATTAACTTGGTATTTTACCGAATCAATAAGGTTATGGAGCCCCTATTCTTTGTATTCTCAATTCAGAGAATCAACCAGTTTAGGATTTGTGAATGTATTCGTTGTGATTCATCACCTATGCTGCATCACAATTCAACCTTTTCTAGTCAACTTTTACTTGAGCTCATGTGAAAATAATTACTTTAGGAATCTCATTTGAAATGTAATAATGTACACTAACTCTTTTCTGTAAACAATAAATGCTTCAAACATTGCACGTTTTTTAATGATGAATAAATCTATTTTAACCTAACTCACATTATAAAAAAAAAAAACATTTTAATGCGACATTACACTTATTTTAGTGATAAATAAATCTATTTTAATCCGACCCACATTATAAACAAGCGTTCAAGTATGTTATTGAATGACAATAACAGTTGTATGTTTTACTTTTAAGATATTTTTCTCTGTAGTTGGGTATTAACATTTCCACAAGTAACATGCAAAAACATAATTCATGTAAATGACACATGCTGGGCACGGAGCCCAGCGCATGCTACCTTTTGTTTTCTCCATGTTTTACAATGTGGATACTGTATATATATTATGGAACAACAACTATAAAAAAGACATAGACATAATACTTATAGTCTTTTGCTTATATAAACAAGTCGATCAAAAGTTCATTTTGGTCAACCGTGTCAGCGTGCCATGTGATGGTATCATTATACATGAAAAAGTTTTGAATGAGGCAGCTGACTATTGTGTATGGTACAGTCACCCTGTGCTAAAGCGCTATGTGTTTTGTTTGTTTTAAAAGACTATAAACTTGAAATAAAACCATATATCATATATGTCATTGTATTATTAAGAATCGTACTATACACTTGAAATAAAACCATATATGTCATTGTATTATTAAGAATCGTACTATACACGTGGCATAACTGCCCCGCTAAAAAATCTCTCGTTACACAGGATAAATTTTTTCTGACAACAAAGCTATAAACTTTTCCAAAAGGAGAATATTTAGTTATCTACTTTCTCTAATCTACTTTTTATACTAATATTCCCTTTTATTATTTTTATTCTGTATTATATTTTTATAATCGAAACTATTCATTTTTTAGATTATCTTTTAAAAATTATCTCTGTAAAAAAATTAACTAAATCAAAAATTATTTAGTCATATAATTGTTCTAATCTATCCACCTTCTCCAATCAATCTCTCTCTCTCTCTCTCTCTCTCTCTCTCTCTCTCTCTCTCTCTCTCTCTCTCTCTCTCTCTCTCTCTCTCAGGCCTCCTAGTCGGACTCTCTTAACCACGACCTGCTCTCTCCTCGGAACCAATGGGTCTCGGTTTCTGGGTAATTTCATTGGGGACTGGTTCACCCTTTGATGGACCTCTTCATATTTGTCCCTGATAATGGTGGTTGTGGACACACTCATGTAAATTTTTATTTTTATTTCTAGTGTCAAATTAACAATTAAAAAACATAACAAACTAAAAATATATATATATATATATACATATATATACATTAATCTTTAGAGCGTCATTACAACAGTCTTATTAGGATATATTAATTGTTCACTTTAAAGTGTAAAGTTGTATATTTTGATTTTAATTTTAAATGTGAACTCTCGGCTTTTAGACAATATCTCAAAACTAGAGAGTTAAAATTTAAAAACTAAATAATTAATGGGTGGTGATCAATCTAAATTGGGGAAAAAACACAAAATCTACACTAGCTTCGTTCAATCCGAATTCTTTATGGATCATCAACAGTGTTCATAATGTAGTCAACTGTTGTAGAGACGAAGTGTATATATCACCCACATTTCACCGTTGTTCTTGAGTATGTTCTGATCCATTTTGTTGTCCTTACTAATAATGGATAGTGATGGATATTCTTTTCTATGTCGTTGTCGGGCATTTGAATTTGTTAGAAATGTAAACGTGCTATATGTACATATGTTTGTTTATGCCTCCTTTGTTTCACTCGTTCAGAATCTGCCATAAAGCCCAAGGCTTGTACTTATATTTCTCTCGGAAAGCGCCACATTTAGGAGCCATAAGTAATTAATTTTCTTGTGTTATTTGTCAGAAACATAAATAATTTCATTTGGTACCACATGTGTGTACAAATGTACAATACATGCATAACTAATTTACTTTAATTAAACGAAAAACAATGGATGAAAAAAAACGACAATAGCAAGAGACGTCAACTTAACAAATAAGAACACTATATATACTTTAAATTTGAAGTAGTCTTGGTTTAATTTGAATCAAAGCTAGTCTTTGGTAATCTGTCAAGTAAGGTTCATCTAAGCAGCCCAAGGAAAGTGTTGAGAATGTGAAGTGTTATCCACATTGAAAAAGTATAACCTTGCATAGTAGTTTATAAGGGTTTGAGCTACTTCTTTCATTGCCAATTGGTTTTGGGATGAATGCCTAGATTTCTTCATGGTATCAGAGCAAATTATCCACGTGATGTGCCTAACGGCCACACGTGCTCTCACGTCACTCAATATAAATTGTCCACATGTTAGGCTTAAATGACGCTATATGTGCGGGGGCATGTTGAGAAAAATCTCACATTTTCAATGTGAGGGCCTTGCTAGTGGCTTATAAGGATTTGAGCTACTCCTCCCATTACTAATTGGTTTTAAAATGAATACCAAAATTTTTTCAGAAAGTCCTTAGATTGCTAGCGGTTAAACAATCACATAGTCTCATCATGCAGCACTTACTGAAAAAATAGATAGATGTAGAGAGTTTAGGTGTAACATCTCTTGGATACAGCAATCTATAATATATAAATTGAAAATCTACTACTAATATTATTGGAATATTTTAAGATAAAACCCTTTATCTGACCGGAAACTTTTTTTTTTTTTTTGATAAAAATATGTGTGTGAGAATTTTACTTCACTATTAATTGTTCTAGTAATTAAGTAAATGCTTGACAATCAATTCCTCATGATCATGCGTGCTGTTTCTTTTTTCTTTTTGTGATGTTTTGGTCCTACTGGTTTTCTTATTGTTTTTCCTAACGTGAGAATGAAAGAACTTTGTCTCACCTCTTGCATTATCCACAATATTAGAGAATTTTGATAAATTAAAATTATTAATTCACAAATAAATGTACAGCGATCGATATAGATTACAACACGAGAGAAACATATGTGTCTTAGTAAGGCATACAATCTAGGTGTCATAGTATGATATGAAAATACACTTACGACCTAGGGGCCTGACCAAGGCACCTAGCGTGCATTGTCCTAGGTAATAAATGGTTAACCTGCTCAATGCATATTTTCATGTGGTAACCTTTCACGAGATTATTACCTTCTTAATTAAATGCAAATAAATCTTGGGCATTATGCACTGCAAAATGTCTCCATATATAATGCTCTTTATCATCAATACAAAAATATTATAGTGGTCAACAACAAATCGACCTGTCAACATTGATCACTACAACTATACAAATATTGCAAAACGACAACTATAGTGGTTAATTTGTATATATAGTAGTAATACCTTGACTTTTTTTTTTTTGCTTAAGTATTAATAATACCATAAAGGGCATGCATATATATAGTACATCAATTATTTTACACATTATTTTGGTTTGTGGGGTTGAAATATACACTACATTAGGAGGACAGCTCGAAATTTGATTGTTAAGTGAAGCCGTAGCAGAGCTGCATATATAAGCATGCGTAGCATGCATGTTTCTGGTTAGTTGACCACCTACTTTTGAGATTTTTTTTTTTTAAAGGGTTTCTTCGTTACAAAAAATAATTAATTTTTTTTTTTATTTTGATCGATAAGAAAAAAAGTAATGAGAATTAATATGGTTAGGTGTAGAAAAGTTGATTAATAGGACGTACCAAGCGTCGTCAAATTTGTCTCCGAGGAAGCACCAGTAGTATATCGGGAAAAATTTATAAACATAATACATATTTTGATAGTTGTTTCATTTCAAGATATTAATTTTGATTCGTGTTAATAAAGGACACATATTTTTATTTTGTGTCAATTAAGAACTATATATTTTTTTTCAGTTTTTATTTCAACTTTGGTCTGATGTTGGACTCATCAAAACTACACCAAATTTAACAAACTTATACTTGGTTTAAAGCTATGCATCTCCTATTTACAATCATATAAAGATCACTCAAATCAGACATCTACAATTTCAGATAATTGGCCTAAAAGTAGGGTACTCGAAACTGTCCAATCGGACATTTGAGAAAAAATTTGGAAAATCGAACAATTTTGGGTACCCTACTTTGGAGCCGATTATCTGGAGTTGTAGAGATCCGATTTGGGTGATCTTTATATGGTTGTAAAGAGGAGATGTATATTTTTAAACCCAATATAATTTTTCTGAATTTGGTGGAGTTTTGCTGGATCTAATATCAGGCTAAAGTTGAGATAAAAATTAAATAAAAAAATATGGTCCTTAATTGACACAAAATAAAAATATGTGTCCTTCATTAACACAAAATAAAATTAATATTTTCAAATAAAATAATTATCAAAATATGTATCATAAATTTTGTACTAATATATATACTAGAATAGTAACAAACCCTTTGCCACAACCCACAAACTTGGATGGAGAACTCAAACCTTGCAGAGAAAGTTCAATTAAAACAAAACCAAAAGAAGAAAGTCGTGTATAAATTTAGAAAAGGCTGTATAACTCTGAAGTAGCTTTTCACATCACCAAACAGCTAATGCAAGCCCATTGTGACGTGTGTCTGTGTGAGAGAGAGAGAGAGAGACAGACGAAGACACTTAAATAAGGAGAGACAAATAAAATTGACTCGTAAAATACTATATATATATAAAATGTCGCTCACCGTAGAGGAGAAAATTTTTCGCCTCACTTAACTACCTATCAATTATATAGTGAGAAATTCAATCATTGAGACTGTCAATTTTTTAGTCTCTTCTTAAGGATCGTTCATGTAAATCAACCAAATTTATAATTATTTGTTCATTCAAACTGTGCAGACAAATACAATTCGTCAAATTAAAAGATAAATGATATTGGCAATAATATATCGGGGCTAAACAATTTATTTCCGTAGATGTCTATTTTTTATTATTAAAGAAAATGCATGAATCTTTTTTATAATTTTTATTTCATTCTTCACAGGTTTAACGTTTTCAAAATTCAAGATTTAGAACTTAAAATCTAATAAAAAAACTAGAGTCTAAAACTTGAGAGTTAAAGTTTAACATTTAACCAAAAAACAAGTGTCAATCAAAGATTTTATACCTTAAAATATTAATTCTTTTTGAAAATAAGATCAAAATGTATGAGAAAAGACATAAAAATTCGTTCTTTAATTGCATGCAGAAAGATTTCATATAAAAGAGTATATACGTTGGCCCTTGAATTTAAGGGCAGTGGCCTAGTGGCCTCCATAATCAATATTTTCAGAGTTGAGAGAAATGGAGCTGCCGGTGCCACTGGCATGGAAGCAGTAGACGTATCAAGTGTTGAAACCACACAACTCAAAATCACAAGATGTGCACCACGTTGGACATATATATATATATATATATAATGCAACCCTAGCTAACTACCTAGGAATTCAAAATTAATTATCACTACTCATATATTATCTGTGTGCACTTTTCGATCCTTTCGTTTTCTGTCCTCCTAAAACAGCAAAATGGTGACACAGACATTATTCATGTTAATTTGCAAAGAAGTTGTGGAGGATGACATTTGTGTTCAAGCAAAGTGGATGCCAATGAAAATTATTTTTAATTAATATTAATTACTGCTCCAATTGATGCACTTCAACATTAAAAGTTTACGACTCATGCACATAATTAAGGAAACATAGAATTGTTGGATCTATTTTAAATTTGACGGAGATACGCATAAGACTCGATCACCTACGTATTGATTTTTGGATAGGCATGTAAAAAGTTCCAAATCCAAAAATAACATTTGACTTGACTCGAAGGTCCTTAGTCCCTAGAAACTCAAATCCAAAAAGGGTGGTTCGACTTTTTCATTTGATCATTTCCTTCCCAAACTCACTAATTATGTTTTAAAAGATCTTTGAAGTACTCTTTCAACCTTGATTGAATAACACGGCTGGAGTGGAATGGAAGTAGGTGAGCTAGAAAATATAAAGAAATTTCTGGGTCCTATGCCACTTCATTTTCAATTCCTTGTTACATATTAC
Organism: Dryas octopetala; assembly: GCF_963921425.1. Lineage (NCBI taxonomy): Eukaryota > Viridiplantae > Streptophyta > Magnoliopsida > Rosales > Rosaceae > Dryas > Dryas octopetala. The sequence continues at coordinate 20,010,341 of NC_141366.1, forward strand.
ATAGACATATTGTATTCTTCTACCAACTACAACCATCAGAACACGTTTTACATGTTCACATTGAGTTTCCAATAGGCTCAAAAGAAAAAATAAAAATAAAAACATCTCCATCTACTACTGGTTAATCATTTGTTAGAAGTGATAGATGGCCACCATTGTGAAATTCTATATTACAATAATTTCAAATTAAAAAAAATTAATAGTTATCTAAACACAGTTTAATATTTGCCTTAAACTATTATTTTTTTGTTGGGTTATTTTTTTTAAAGTCCACTTCAGAAAATACAAAGGATAGGCCGACCCACCCTCAAAAAACTGGTGACAGGCCGACTCACTTTAGTAAAACGCGTGCGACACGAAACCATCGGGTGAAAGGAAGCCTCTGAACACCTGACTTTGTAACAGCTGGGAAGAAGACTTTCAGTTCAGTAACCCCCAAGGGAATAATCCAAGGAGAAGAAGACTTACAGTTAGTCCATATATGCATGAAAACCTCCATAATAGTGTAAGAATGAGAGTTGTGAATTCAATTTTTTTTTTATAAAAAAGGAACCCATCCGCACTTAATTAATTAATAGCTTCAAATGTTAAGATAATTAGTTTATAAAAATGAATTTTATAACAATCTTTTTAGTGATTTTATATGTTATCATGAAATAGTACTAGATTTTTGCGTTTTTCTTAAATTAATTGAAAGCACAATAACTTCTTATGTTGTACATTCTTTTTGGCCGGATTCTTATCCTATACACTTAAAAATGAAAATAAAATTATATTATTATTATAGATAGTATATAAGCGCCTGCAATATCATCACTGAAAACATCAGCATTTGATCGAGGATCCTATTTGACTATTTCTAGAGAAGAATGACATATTTATGGAGATCGGGTTGACAATTAAGTGCACCAAATCCTCTTTTTGGTTCACATAATGGTTACATCATTGCCACCTAATTATTTTGTGTTGTTTATTTATATCACTTACAGTCTTCACAATTTAATGGAAAATTTTTGATAGGTGATTTTCACCATATGATGCTATTAATTCACGTGTTATAATATATAAATAAACGACAAATTTATATTTTTAAAATATAGTACATATTATATATAATATAGATGAATTAATAATATTCTAATACTATATGAAGGTGTAACGATCACATCAAAAAATTACTCAAATCAATGAATATGAAAATAGAAACCATCTATTATATAAATGCAAAACAAAAACGGGGCATTTCAGGATAGGTTTTGTCCCTAAGGAACAGCCAGCAGATGATTTAGCTTACTTTCTGGAAGACATAAATGAAACTGTTGGTGAATGTGAAGATGTCCACACCACATGATCATAATTATAATCAATTAATGTAAGTAAGATATTATTTGACTATTCTGTATAGGGGTGTGTTTCGGATGGATTGGATCGGAAATAGGATGTTCCAATTCTAATCCAAAAAATTTTTGGAATAAAATTTCTATTCCAAAAAATCGGAATTTCAACATCTCATTCCAATTCAGAATTTTCGGATTTCTCAGAATTTTCAGATTTTTTCGGGATATCACATTTTTGAAACTTTCGAATAAAAATTTGAAATTTTCAAATAAAAAATCGAAATCTTCACGCTACTTTTTGTTATTAGTAAAAACAAACAAAAAAAATTAGTAATTACACGTACAAAAAATGTGGTGCTTTTATTAGCATTTATGCTATTATGATACACATATATTTATAATATACATATGTTTATATTAATAGTATTAGTTTTTTTTTTAATATATATATGTGTATGTTTGAAACAAATAACAAATTAATGAAACATATAGTAAAAAAACTAAATAAATGATATAATATTAATATAAATACGGAATAAATTGGCATAATTTCAAAAATATCGAATCGGAATGCCTTTGAAAATTTCGGATCGAAATTTACAGATACATTCCAATTCCAATCCAATTATTTTTTAAATTCGACATTTTCGGATTTCGGATTTGATTCGGACGTTCTAAAATTGGAAATTTTCGGATTAGAATCGGTTGGATTCAGATTTTTCAATCCAAATCACACCCCTAATTCTGTATATCATGTTTGAAAGATATTAATTGACTATTCTGTATATCATGTTTGTGGATACATACTGATTTCTAAGACTCAAAGTTTGATTGTTAAGTGTAGTGACAGCATGTGAAGCATGTTGCAGGTTAAATAGTTGACCCCATTAAAAAAATTAAGAAAAAAAAATTGCATGTATTAAAATTTAAAATAGGGATACTTATGCATACGCATTAATTATCGAGTAAATTACACGTTAGTACCTCAATTATAAGTCATTTTTTAGTTTAGTACCTCTACTTCTAAAAGTTGCAGAAATACTCCTCAATTTGGAAATGAAAGTTAATTAAGGAGTATTTATGTAACTTTTAAAAGTTAAGATACTATATTAAAAAATAAGGTATAATTAAAATAGCAATGAGCAATTTGCTCTTAATTATATAAGTAGTGAGAAAAAAGTTAGCTGAGAGCCTGAGAAAGACTGTATATAATTAAGGACCAAGTCATGCTAGATTTAGTCATATGGAAATATTCCTTAACAGGGTAAGTACTACAGTACTCACCTAACACCTAGCGTCAGCACATGATCTGATTAATTCTTAAATAAGATAAATTAATTTATATGACAGACCAACTTATTATATATTTATTATAAGAAAAAGGATAGGGCATTATTAGTGTATATACATATTCTTAGGCTTCTTCAAAAGTTTTAGATGTCACAAATGTATTTATATTTTGTCTCTATGTTTTTCGTCGTGTAAATACATAATTGTCAAAACTATTGAACAACGTTTTTATGAGGTTTGGTTCTTTGATTCAATCTGTATCAAATTGTCTGATTTGATAATGAATTTTGGCGACATGAAGTGATTGCAATCAAGTAAATTAAGAGAGATGATAAAAGCTAGCAACCCAGCTGCCCATAACCCCAATTAACATTATAAGTGAAATTGAAATGGACATAAAATACTTGAACTTGATGTTATACTCAGCTCTGCATTATTAGATAAAATTTGAAGCAACCTACTGACTAATGCCATAGATAAAAATGCCATATTACAGGATTCATTTGGTGCCCTGTATTTCTATGTTTAAGAAGTAATGGCTGCCAAGTACTTTGGAAGTGAGCTTGTCCCAATAGTGAATATTTTGAGGGCAGATGAGTAGGGTTGGAGAACCAGATGAGAGAACGAGACGGTGATAGAATGGAAAAGTGGTGGAGATGAAGGGGAAAAGGTCTAAGAATAAATTTGACACTTTAACTAATAAAAATTTATAGTAAAAGAAGAATGTCAAGTGGAGAAAAGTGAAGTGAAAAAATTGCCAACCTTTAAAACAAAAAAAGGAACTGCATAATCATGGTACTTAGACTTCATATATGTACTACATAAAAGAAAATACAGCATTCCACCATGTAGATCTCACTTTTACTGTGAATACTTTTGTTTCCATTGAGAATCCAATATTCAAAAAGGTAGCTGTCTGGCTGATCAAGGATAATAAATAGAACCAAAAAAAAAAAAAAAAACAGAAAAACATATACATGAAGCTTGCTTGACCGCAGGAAAAGGTCCATCTCATTTTTCAATGACTCAAAACTACATACATTAATCTAAAATTACAACACAACCAGATCCTCTGGTTCCTCAAATGTACACAAATATCTCTATAAGACCTATAAACCTAAGAAGTAGGAAAAAAACAGTTTCCAGACCAATAAATAAGCATATGAACCCACAACTTACATTTAGAATCACAGTACAAAACAATCATCCCCCGAACATGGCTTCTGGAAAGCTTGAATGTTGGATTATTGCTGAAACCAACATAAAATTCTCTCTCAAAGTCCAACCCATTTCACCCATCTGAAAACCCGGCTAATTCTGAAGGGAAGGTCATAGTCCTTGGCAACAGCAGGCTCCCTCTTTGCAACCTCAGGTTCAGACCACACATACACCCCACGTTCTTGACGACTTCCAGGTACAGTGTTGTCCAGGATAACAGCCGCAAGGAATGCAATCACCATTGGTAATGATAGTAAAGTGTTTAGGACATAGTTCACCTGCAAAGAGAACATCTTAATTAGGGTTTGTCTATTGGTTCACACAATCAATTACACATGCAGGCCCAGCATCCAAACTGACTAGTTTCCATCTGTGAGATCAACTATGCGACCAATAGAGGCACAAGCTGAGAAAATGGGTGTGGCCAAACATTGTGGTTTTCATATGGTTGATTTGAAGAGACATAAAGCAAAGAATTGAAACCATCAACCATCTAACTATACTTTTCAGCTAGGTCGTCTATTTTCATCTTATCAATAAAATTTGCAACAGATAACAACAATCACTGAATGGGATTCTAAAATTGTGTCCAGAAGGAATGCTGCAAATACAATGAGTAAAATTGTTCTTTACCAATAAACTAATCAATTACTATCTAGGAAAGGGAGTGGGTTCTACTTCCAGCCACCCAGTGCTTTGTTAGTAAAAAGTGGTAGAATCAGGATTCAATGAATTTCCACGGGGGAGGGGGAGAGGGGGGGGATGACTTCTATATGCACCACCACCTAGACACTCCAAAGGGGAAAAAGGGAGAGGGTGGACTGTCAACTTTGGTCAACTTTATTCTTTATCTCAACAGGGAATCGTAAGCACACGCAAAAGACATTTTACTTATCACAGAAGGTCAAGTAGAAGCATACCCCTCCATAGTTGCTGCGGAATGGCCCATGAGAAGCCACAATGTACGGCTGAAAATAACTTGGAACAGATAAGTTAGAGTTTGGGGAGACGCCATATTGTTGAAAGTAGGCCGGTATTGAAAGAGAGAAAAACAAAGATAGCCCAACTATGATAATATTTCGAGAGCTTCCAGCCTCACTATAACGTAGATTTGACAGGCCTAATGCAGCAAGCATCGCCCACATGAAGCACAGCAGTGCAGCAACCATGACTTGGGGAATTGAAGCAATAAAACCTCCAACTTTACCTGCATGTAAAATATAACTGTGATTAGTTGCAGTAACCGAACAATAATACAAGTCATAAATTTCTTTTTAGAAAAATGTTACAATATAAAACCACAAAAAACTCTTGAGTAAACACATAATTTATAACAGAAATGCCATGCCAACCTGCACCTTTTAGGTTGTACAAGTGGTAATGGATCCCAAATCACCGTGATGTGTGCGTGCGTGTGTGTGTGTGTGTGTGAGAGAGAGAGAGAATATTGAAAGGAAATGATGATTATAATTTGTTAATACAGATAAAGATGGTCAGGATCTAATACCCAATTTCAGTAGCAGAAAGGTTAGGCATAATCTCATTTTAATATCAAGTGCATAGTTTGAATAACTATAATGGCAATATCAACCTTTCTGCTACTGAAATGAAATTTATATTGAATGTGTTGCACTAAAAATGACATTCGAACATGCTATGATGAATTTATCCAATGTCTTGCACTGAAAATGACAGAAGATTCCATATTTTTGTGGTTACAGGTTCATTGTTAAAATTGAAAACAGAAGTTTAACAAACACTTACCGACAAGGGATAAGACAATCAAGACGCATGCGCCTAATTCAACTGCTCTACGGCTTCCCATCTTAGTAACAGCTATTGTGTGCACATTTTCAGTTAAACTTGTGGACCCTGTTCCAGTACCCCATAGACCAGCCAAGACACTAGAAAGACCTTCCAGACCAATTCCTCGACTAAGAACACCAGGTGTTGGAGGTCTGGATGCCACCAATAATGAAGATGCATGATATGAGCCAATCTAAGTTCAAACACAAAGCAAAGTGAGCAACAAAAGCAATCAAAATATTTGCATGATAAATCAAATAAGAAGCTTGATGGAACAAAGAGTAACGCCTAATTTGGAAAATTAGTTACATTGTCACTATTAATTTAGCACTACTTCAATATTCGTTGCAACGCAAGTATAGAGAGCATACTCAAGGAGAAATTCCCATAGAGTGATGTAATTGGGATTTTTAAAGACTGATATATTGTAATCAAGATAATTTGGATCTTAAGAAAATAATTAGGAACAAGGCACAATTTTTCACCAAACTACAAAAGAACCTCTATGAATTGTTTTTTAGTTTATCCAAACAAAAACCTATTTAATCTCAAAAGTCTTATGGCATTGATGTTATAATGCTAGAAAAATGAAGATGGAAAATGACCAAGCATTAGTCTAGAACATATGCTCCAGACCATCCATTCAGGCAACCAAGCAGAGTTCAGAAATTATTTCTTTCAGTGGGTCAAAGCCAAATCATTCAGTTCACACTCCATCTATCTAATGAAATAAGCATCCCCATACCTTATGGAAATTTTAGAACCTCTCAAATCGATATTATTGTAAGTTCATTAGATAAATTATAAATCCAACATATGCTTAACAATGGAACTAAAAAAGAAAAGAGAATATATAGTTTAAGTTATAAGGAAGCTATGAACTTGAAGAAAAGTTTATTTCCATATCCAAAAAAAAAAAAAAGACAAGTAAAAAAAAGTATATTACATAACAATTGACAGAAAACTGACCGAATCCACTGATGCGATAATGGAAACCACACACATAACAAAAGCCATTTTCCAGTGGAAGACAGGAGTACCCCATTGTAACGGATAAGGAAACCTAAACCACGGAGAAGATTTTAATGCATGAGAAGTATCAACTCGACAGTTCTTCATCCTCAAAACATGCTTTCTGCAATGTTCAGATATTATGTTTGATGCAGGCACATTTATATCACAGCCTTTGTAGCTATATGCTCCAGCTTCAGTTAGTAGGAAAGCAGCTGCCCATGTGATTGCAAGACCCAATGGAACCTGCAACTTAGATAGATTCTACCACATTTATTTTGACATAAGGCATGCATATGATTACATAATATATGCTGAAATCAATAGTAATAAACACTATGAATACGATATAGATCTAAAACTTTCTAACTTACCGCATATATTAGAAATATACGATGACCAAAAACAGATATCTTTCGAAGGTACTGCAGGAAGTACAGTAATAATGAATTAGATGTTCTGGTACACGCCAAGTTACAGACGCAGACAAAGAAAAAAAATGTTCTCATGTTCAGCAGCAATAAAATAAATTAAAATATCCCAATAAAAAATAATGACCAAATACAAATAAAAGATAGCTGCACTAAACTTACAAGAGAAAAAAGAATGACCGATAATATCTGCACAGCACCAATCTCAAGACAAGTACCAACTAGTGGGAAACCATAACTATAGAAAGAAAGTCCAACAGCAGCAATTGTTGGTGACACAACCACTGGATTGATCAACCTGAAAAGGAAAGGCAAATGAACTGAGGTTAAGTTATTGGGAGTGTTGTACAAGACCCAATTATTGGGAGTGTTATACAAAAAGCCTGGCACCAAATCCAACAGAATTATTTTAATATAATATTTCATAGCAGGTAAGCATAAAGATATAGATAATCAGAGAAAACCAGTATTCAAAGCCCATATGAATTTAGACCAAAAGGCTATATGAATTGTGGTATAACATGCATAATAATGAGCTCAAGCATGTTCAACTAAGGTTTTTTTCTCCAATGACTTTACATCATTAAAGCCAAAAAAACCCTCTCCCCCACTCTTGGCACCCCCACACACAAAAATAAGACTGAATATTAAAACAATGCCATGAAAATATTTTTGGAAAGAAAGAAGATTACATACTTTAATCGCTCATGCACTAAACCTCCCCTTTATTTTAGATACCTACAAATAACTCCAGATTCTCTCTCTCTCTCTCTCTCTCTCTCTCTCTCTCTCTCTCTCTCTCTCTCTCTCTCTCTCTAAATTAGAGAATCTTTAGTTCATCATCAATTACAATAAGTGAGTTTGCAAGAGAAGATTCATTTTCCACATCCCACAACCATTGCAAACACCATTTGCAATGGTCGTGGGTGGCTTCCTGGCCATGCCTTGATCTAGTAACAACAACAGCTCCTCGGAAGTGGCAAAACATGGCCAAAGCTCATGAATAGTGGTGGCAGCATGGGAAGCCTTTAGTTGTAACAAGACATGGCCAAAGCTCAAAAGTGGCAACAACCCTCTTCACCAAATTGCAGAGACATCAACCCATAAGCTCCTGCTCAACCAAGTTTCACTCAAAGAGAACAAAATAAACTGAGTCTGCAAGGAGATCTCAATGCTCCCATCTTTTTCTCTCTTCCACTACATGGTACTCATTCTCCTCTCCAGTTTTCATTTTTTAAGGGACCCACAAGGGATTGATCGACATTGTAGAAACATTTTAGTCGAATGGATGCAATTGGCGGTGCCAGTGTGTGGGTATGTTGGTAGTGGTGGTGTGGGCTTGGGTAGTGATAAGTAGTGTTTGGTGGTACTACGAGTATTCTTAACACAGGATTTGAGGGTGGTGATGACAGACAGAGATATAAGGGTATTGAGAAATTTTTTGACTAGTATTTTGTATGCTTTGTGCTAATTTTGCTTTCAGGTACTGTCATGTAGGCTGAATCTGGAATGCTGTGTAGTATCTAAATTAAAGCGTCTGTAATATCAATGAAAGAAAGGGTAGGTTGGAGGTTTCAACTCAAAAATAAACTATAAATTATTAAATTGAATTGCAAGATATTGACAAGAAAATAAACAAATAAATGTGCAAAGACTACAAAGGTCTATGATTTGTAGACATGAATATCAGTATCGAGTGTTGACAGAAACAGAAACAGAAATAGCCATACACAGCAACTCACCAAAAGCAAGACACAAGAGCACAGCAGTATCTATTCAGCCAATTGTGCTAGATTTTTCTTCATAAAAAGGTTGAACTGCAAGGTTTCTTAGTGGTAGGTTTCTTACTAAATTATTGACAATATGAGACTGGCATCTGCTAGATGAATGAATCTTAAATGAATTTAATCAGCCAACAGAATAACCAACTTCTAACATATGATTGGTCAATCAATTGGTTTAAACATGAAGCTAATCTACTATATCATCATTCATCATGCACCTTTACATTATAAATCATTGCTCACCTACACCTTTTTTACAAATAAAATTTTGTTCCCCTTGGATACATTAGAAATATGTGCATACTGCATACTATATCATATATTCATTCGACAGTTCACTCACCCTTTTCATGGATTATAATGATGTTAAATCAAACTAAGCACAGCCAATACCCACCTGTCAATCACCTACCCACTGAACCGTGTCAAACGGGTATCCCATATACCCATAGTCTGAAAATAACTTGAGGCAAATATATATAACGGGTGGTTCCAGACAAGCACCTTATATGCTTTTTTTATCTGTAAGTACGTTAGGTGCAAATTTTCAAACTTACAAAATATCACCTTCAACAATTTTTGCATATTCATAGAGGAATCCATACCTATTGGGCCAGAATCAAAAACTAGTAATTATGAGCCATATATGTCACTTAAATAGGTGCTGCTCCTACTATTGAACATCATTTCATATAACTTATACGAGTGAGATAATTAAAAGAAAAAAGACAAGATAATAATGCCAACTATCAGCATAACACCAACAAACAATTGACACCATTAATTAAATCCCTCTATAAAAATGAAGAACCTCATACCTAGCTAATATAACTACAAAAGAAAAAGAAAAAAAAACATGATAAAGATGCCAAGTATCAGCATAACGCCAACAAACAATACCATTAATCAATTCCCTCTGTAACAAATGAAGAAACTCATACATACCTATCCACTCAAGCTCCCATTAGGCATTTCCAGTTGGTAGGTATGACAAGTATTTTAAAATAAACTAATAAAATACTAGGCATCTTTTCTATCTCCCAAGTAACAAAAAATAAAATTAAATGTAAAAATAAACCAGACATCTAAAATTAAAAATGTGTCTGTACAGATGCCGAAATCATACCTCAAAAATAATGACATTAGTCCACTATATCCAAGTATTGCTTGAAAAGCTGAACCTATTATTATAGCCCCCTGTAGCTCCTTCATGATATGCTTAAAACTCTGCCATGTAAAAGGATTACCGACAGATGTTAACAAGAGTTCACTATCAGTGAAATGGCTATTCAATTATGAATGTCATGTAAAAGATGAATGAAACAATTGAAAGATAGAAAATAAAAATGCAAAGTTTATTTCATAAAGTGTATCACAGGAAGATGTAAGACATTATATTATGCAAAATATACACCTTTATGTCAGACTCGCTTGAAGGGGCTCCATTGCATTCAGTTGTACAAAAATGGTTTGATTTCTTCTACAGAAGGAAGCAACCCAATTTCTAAACAAAGAGGACGGCAAGCCTATACAACTTTCCAGTCCTTTTCTATAGGCTACCAAGTTCTTCCCAAATAAACCCTAACCACAATTATCCTTTTGTCATCATACTAAGTTTCCCATTGATATGGTTACTCTTTGATCCACAAAAAAACAAAAGGCCAAGCATTGAATATCATGAAAAGGGAAGAAAAAACGAAATATGTAGATTGGAGGCTTGAATAATTTCCAAACATTTGCTTTGTAATGTTGAAATTTCCTTCAAAACGTAGAAAAACCTATATTTCAGAAAAGAGATCTATTTGTCTATTTTAGTACTTAATTAAGGTTTAAATACAAAGGACTACGATATATACATGAGAACTCATTGGCACCAGATAATTAGAAGGTCTTAATACATTTTGTGTGTGTGTGTGTGTGTATCCAACTTTATGTACAATTTAAGATGGGTTGCAATTTTAAGAAACTAACCTACAAGAACAAAAGGACAACTAAGGAATTTTGAAAAAAACAAAAATAGAGGGAAATAGGATTATGTAACTGATATAATCCACTGAGAGATAGACTTCTAATGAGTGAGTGTCTTAAATCTTCAGGAGTTGGATTATGCACACAGTTCATAAAACATAAAAAAATAAGGGGGATTTCCATCCTCACTTAATTTTACATTCTACAAACTAAAGCCTTATGGCTTTTAAAATTCTAACTAAACTCCAATAAAATTTGTAACTATTCCATGTTACATAATATTGGTCCATTAGTTTCTATTTTTTTATGAATACCAGGAGCCGAGCGCTCGGCGGCCATTGCCAAGTGTTTGACAGTGCATTTTTGCTTCTTCTTTGAGCCCTCGGTACTGGTTTTTCGGCATTCTGTTAGGTTTTAACTTTGAGATTTTGGGTGAAAACCTAACATGCAGCCTCCACAAATCTCATTCTACACCCTATGAAGGTATGTGGTGAATACGTATCATATACCCTAAAAAAATAAAAAAATGATGACATATTTCTTTGACATGGCAGTGATCAAAGGACTTCATTTAGAAAAGAAAAAAAAATCTCAAAGTTTCAATCCAAAGAAGAAACGTAATAAGGATTAAACTCTAATTTTCTGAAAAAATAAACAACAAAATAGAATTTCTCCCCTAGCTTATAAATTTTCTTGATAACTTCCGAGAGCACTAGTAAAATGCAAATTTTATAATCGCGCTCGAAATACAACTTATGTTGTTTAGTAGAGATTATACAAAATGATTAATTAAGATTAGACTAGTGGCTCTTATAATTTCTAGACTAACCACCAAGATAGAAAGTAAAGCAAAGAACATTATGAGATAGCAGACACTGGCAGACTTTATGCCTGTAGCCATCATTAAGGTATTTTCTGTTTGGACGGACTCAACCAAATTGCATCTATGGATTGATATTACCTGTCAATCCATTCTTAAAGTATTCAGAAGTCTTATAAGACACAACACAACAAAAATTTACTTTTCTTTGGCTGCACGCTTGACTATTTGATTGAGATGGGATGAATGCATAGGGACAATCACTAAGCTCTTTATCAAACTAAACAATAGCAAGAATAGAAGCATACATTTCCATTGAGTCCTCGAAATTCTTGGGAGTTGATTATCGCCAATGCAGGAGCCAGGTAAACAAATGATGGACCCTGTATCAAGGGCAATCTTGATCCAAACGACGTATGCAAGAGAGTGGTAACTCCTGAAACAAAGAGCACTGTAGATACCACATTTGCTGTATCCTCCTACAAACACTAAATCCAGTCAAATCAAACTATCCAGCATTGCACCATCCAGTAGACAAATGTATAGCACAAGATAACTATATGCGCATAGCTACTCACATAAGTACCACCCATTGCCGGAACTATGACGAGTGGAATTAGAATTATGGAACCCAATATCGAAAGAAAATGCTGGAACCCATATAGACCAATGGGAACTGAAAAATTGCAGAAACAAAAACACAAACCACATCAATTGCATAAAATACGATTAAAAATGAAAAACTTTGTTACTTTCACAATACTTAATTATGACAGAGAGACAAATAAACCTCCAAACAATCACCAAAAAAACATAACCCATTTTGAATTATCAATAAACCAATCGAATTACACATTGCACCTCATAATATGTAAAAACTAGCAGTGAATAAGTGGAAAAAAAAAAAAAAAAAAAAAAGCTCACCAAGACCGGGTGTATCTCTGAGCTCATACTTCATATGTGAATGCCTACCCACATACCCATCGTCATTAACACCGTGTGGCAAAACATCAACCACTTCTTCACTCCTCGAGTGCCTTCGCGGCGGCGGATTGGGCTCGGCAGGCCCGGCCGCAGCCTGCCCATTGGGCCCGTGGCCCGCACTCTTCGACCCTCCACCATCGGAGTCCTTCCTCCTCTTCACCGTGTGTTCCTTATCCGAAGCCAGGGGAGGCTGCTGCTGCGGAGCCGCCTCGCGCTCCGGCTCACCATTCGCCGCCGGTTGAGTCCTGGCCCGACCCGCCTCGAGATCAGGCTGGGCTTCGGGCTCTCGGGTACGGGGCAGCTGCAAGGATATCTGGCCCGAATCGCTGGCATTGGTCTCGCCGGAGAACTTGGGCCGGAAGCCAGTCTTCTTGGCCCAAGAAGAAGGCGGCATTGCGGTGGCCTCCGGAGCAGGGGGCCATGGACCAGGACGTGGTCGGTTTTTGGGGTCGGAATTTGACATTTCGGGTCGGGTCGGTGAGGTGAACGAGCTAGTGGTGCATAGCTTGAGCGAATGTCAGCGCAGATCTGGTATTGTACTCCAAGGTTAGGGCTTTTTGAGCAATGCACAAAGTACAACCCCAATTAAGACAAGCCTAGAGACAGAGAGAGTTCGAGTTCGAGGGTTTGAGAGTGAATGCAGAGGGAAGTGAGTGAAGTGAGAGAGAGAGAGAGAGAGAGAGAGAGAGAGAGAGAGAGAGAGAGAGAAACCCCAAAAGAGAGACGGTGGTGGAGAAGCTAAAACCGCGTTTTTTCTTTTTTTAATTTTCCGAATTTGAAGAATGATTTAATAATATTTAAAGATTTTTTTTTTGTCTAAAATAAATATTTTAGATTATCTTTTTTTTAATAATGCTATATTTACTATATTCTTATATCATCTTACATGTCATTACTTTATTCGACAGAATTTTTATTTTTCTTTTTGAGTTTTATTTTTTTATTTTTTAGTGTCCAATGTATAAATGTCATATAAGTTACCACATAAAATGATATAAAAATATAAAAACACTACTGTTTATTGTTTTTGTCAAAAGATTATCTTCATTAAAGTAAATGATAAATAAATTCATTCTCATGGCCCATAAAAATAAAGGTAAATAAATTCATTTTACCCTCATAATCATGATAAATCTACCTAATATCTGCAATGCTTAAAAATAAGTGACATTCTTTGTGATATAAATGAATAGCTGACTTTTCAATTATACAGAAAACTCATGTGAGCAAGTATTATATATATAGAGAAAATTACAGAGTTGGTCCACTTACTTCATACTAGTTCAATTTTGATTCATAATCTTTTTAAGTTCGGTTTTGGTCTACTTATTATCTAACATGTTCGGTTTTGGTCTATTCCGTCTATTTTGAATGGATGATGTTAATTTGAGGGGCAAATATGTAATTTTCTCATAAGAAATTATAAAATAAAATAAAAATAAAAACAAAACCAACCCCTTCCCAGGCCCAAGCCTTGCCCGACCACCTTCACCCTCACCCAACGCAGTCCCGGCCCCGCCCCTTTGCCCGACAAATATGTAAGGTGCAACGACCATAGTAGTTTGTGTGAAAGGACTCCGATGCTCAGGCTGGTCGGGCTAGGCAACGGAGAAAGCTCCGACGCAGGTGGAGCTCGGCGTGGGCGTGGTTCTGGGCTCGCATAGCTGGGCTCTTGGCTGCAAGCTGGTCGGCATAGGGACTTCTCTAAGGTTGCGCGCCGTAGTGAGATTGGCTGGTGGCAGAGAAACTCCAGGGTAGCGCAAATAAGTTGCGCGAGTCGAGTCAGGTCGGGTACAATCGGGTTGGTGATCTTCTAGGTTTTGCGAGCTGTTTTTGGCAGCGACGGTGACAACTCAAGCAGGAGGACTCGGCAGAGTTGTTTGGGGGCCAAGTCGGGGATGATGATCCTAACGGGGCTGGGCTGTGAACTAGCTGGAGGAAAATGAGTTCGGCGTGGCACGACGACATAATATTTTAATTTGCTGGAGGTGGCGCGAGCCAGCAGATGCTCGGCGTGGGAAATTGGTGGCCCCATGCAGAGAGAGGAAGCTCGATGATGGTGCGACGCGCCGATGACGCAGGCTGGATGTTGTCGACGGAGGCTGGCGTGGTTGTTGGCTTAGAAGCGAGCAGAGGTGCGGTGAGCTAGTTCGAGCCGGACTAGCGTGGTCGAGGAGGCTTGGGTACTGCGCGAGGGTGGCTAGGCTTCAACGATGGTGAGCTCGGCGGTGGCGCCATGCAGAAAAAAGAGAAATGGCGGTGGAGTTGTTGCGCGCGGAGGTGAACTAGCGGAATGGTGGCAGCGCGCATGGATAAATTACCCTCCCTAAGCTTCTTTCCCTCCCTCTCTTCCCCCTCCCCGAGCTCTTCCCTCTCTCTATTCTTTTTGTCTCTCTTCCCCCCCCTGACCTCCTCTTTTTTTCTTCCCTCTCTTGATCTGGCCACCTTTCTCGGATTTGGGTTGGGTGAGGGAATGGTGGCGGCGTTTGCTGGCCTGGTTGGGTGTTGTTGGGCGAGGGGGCAGGGTCGGGGCTAGGTTGGGTGTGGGTGTATGTGGTCGAGAAAGGCTGGGGAAGATGGTGGTAGCTGGTTTGGTTTAAGTTTTTTTATTTATTTTTGTTTTTTTTTTATTCTATAAAGTTTTATGAGAAAATTATATATTTACCCTTCAAATTAACGACATCCATCTAAAATAGACGGAATAGACCAAAACCGAACAAGTTAAATAATAAGTGGACTAAACCTGAACTTAAAAAATATTATGGACCAAAACTGAACTAGCTATAAAGTAAGTGGACAAAATCTATAATTTCCTCTATATATATATACCAATATAATATAATTAAAAAAATTTCATGAACACAAAATTTAAATAATATTTTTTTTTCTATTCTTAATGGTATAATTTTTTATTTTTAGTTTGGTTTAATTAAAAAATTAAAAAAGTAGGTTCAGTTACAATATACTACACTAACTATGAGGTATTTCAAATATATCCATGAACAAATAAATATTTCAAACGTATCCATAGGTTATCAAATAAGTGAAAATTAGTGTTATGTCAAGTTTTCTGTTGAGTTAATTACACTTACACCCCTTGAGCTTTATCGCCTTTTTACATACACTCCCTAGGGTTTCAAAAATTACACATACACTCTCTGAGGTTTCAAAACTGTTGCATATAACCCCCTATAGTGAGACGAAAAATGATGAGAAATTATGCAAAAGGACATGTTAAGGGGTTAAATGGCCTAATAAGATTACTTAAGGTGTAAGGTCCAACCTCAATACAAATATTTTCTTTTTTGTTTATTTATTTTTTTCTCTTGTAGGGGGTTATATGCAATAGTTTTTAAATCTTAGGGGGTGTATGTGTAATTTTTGAAACTCAAATGGTGTATGTGAAAAGATAATAAACTTCAGGGGATATAAGTGTAATTAACTCGTTTTCTGTTCGATTGGTTGTTAAGTTTCTACTTGGACTTTGCTGACATGGATTTTTTATTAACGTGGCAAATTCTTCCCTGCCAAAACCATGACACGTTGCCACCTACCTGTGACGCTGCCTATCATTCTTCTCTCCTAATTGAACGCTAAACTCAAAAGCAACTTCAAAATCAAATCATAACATTTCATACACTAAAATCAAAATCAACTGGAAGGACATTATGAATGGTTGTAATATGTTGTTATGTTGACGCTTTTTGTCTATTTTGTAAAGGGTTATAAATTGGTATTTGTGAGGGGTTATCTAAATCTATGTTTATTATGGAGCTATAAAAATGAGGCTATTTACTGCTCAAAATATATTCTGATTCATTTTGACTTGTTTCACAAATCAAAATTAATTTCATGTTTAGAATAGAACCAAGAGCCAACTATTGAAGAAAACATGATATTACGAAGTAGCTGAGACTTGAGAATTTCACTTTCTTTCTAATGGACCTGAATCCCCTGCCTTGCTGGAAAGCAAGTGATGTAGAACAAATGGCAGAACGGTTCATGCAACAACTCGACCGCCAGAAGGCCAAGAAAAGAAACAAGCTTCAGCCAGGCCCAGTGTCAGAAATGAGCCCATGATATACCGATTTGAAGGGCTTATTTTGGCCAAATTCCTTCGTTTAGGGCTTCTAATAAGCAATTTAGTGTTTTTGAATAAGTTTCTTAAATTGCACTTTATTTCCATTTTTATTTCCGTTTTGAATTTCGAACGTCTAGGGTTCTGAACGTATTTAAACAACCTTTTTGGTTGTTTGTAACATTCATTATTATTATTTTCAATCAGAAAACCTTGAGATTTCTCTGATTTCTCTGGTGGATTCCAGATTCTTTCTTAGGGTTAACGCTGGTTTTCCCTAATCTCTTTTAATTGCGTGTTACGCTGCGTTAGCAAGGCTGGTACCAGGCTCAAATCTGAATCTTTTAAACAATCTCTCTCTCCCTATTCTTTCTCTCTCTACTTTGTCTTCAAAGGCTCAGATTTGAACCTGGTACCAGCCTCGCAGAGAAGTAAGGTAGAGGATCCAGTTCCCTTTCTTATACATTAAGGCTTTACTACCATTTAGCATCCAAAAACTATCATAAGATCAACCCTAATGCGAGGGGTTCAATTGCAAGATTTTCAACTTTGGTAAAAATGAGGTCCTTAATGCAAGTTGCAATTGAAAGTTTAACTTGTTAAACTTACACCTGACAAAAACACACACAACCCGATAACACAACACGACACAGAAATTTAAGGGTTTGGGTTCGAGGTTATAAGGTCAAGTTGATATTAGTGTCACCTGTTAGTGACCCATTAAGATAACGGGTCAGGTTGAGTCAATTCGTAGTTACCCGTTTCACCCGTTAAAAGAAGGGCATTTTAGTAATTATATTAAAACCATATCATACACGCTACCACATGTAATCACATTCACACACCCACACCCAAGGAATGAAATTTCGAAATTTTCGGCGAAATTTCGCCGAAAATTTCGTTTTTTTGGGTCACCGAAATTTTATCACATACCCAATTGTTTTCGGTAATTATTTCGGCGAAATTTCGGCGAAATTGGCGAAATTTCGCCGAAATTTGGGGGCTGGTTTCGGGAAAATGGCAAAATCTTCGATCCGGCGCCGTGCGGGGTCGTCGGAGCCAGGGAAGCACATGGGCAGACTCACCGTGACGAGAGGAAGACAACCCAGGTGATGGGAGGTCGCGTCGTCGCCGGAAAAGTGAGATCGCCGCCGGAGCTCCAAGGATCGGCCTCAGCTGGTTGGCGACTCGGGGGAGGTTTCTGGGCTGCGCCGCCACCAGGGGGAGGAAGAAGGATGAACGGCGACGAGATCTGGGCCGGTCCCGTTGCCAGCCATGGCTGGACGCGCCGCCACGCGCCGGTGGCAGGCGCGGCGAAGGTGAGGCACGCGAGAGAGAGAGAGAGAGAGAGAGAGAGAGAGAGAGAGAGAGAGAGAGAGAGAGAACCAGGAGAGAGGAGAGAGAAAGGGATAAAAATCTGATTTTTGGGTTTTAAAACCCCTTTTGTAAAAATTACAAAATTGCCCTTTACTTCAAATGTCCGTAACTTTCAAACCATAACTCCGATCGACGCGTGCTACGTGTCTACGAACTCGTGAACTCGAGACCTATCCAACGTGCCCAAAGTCCGAATCAAAAGTCCACTAAATTTAAAAGTTAACTTTGGGTCAAGCCTAATTTAAAACAAAAATAATTAAATAATTAAAATTAAATTAAAACCTTTTTAAATTCCAAATAAATTCTCAAAATCCTTAAAATAAATTCTCAAAATATTTAAAATAATTATTTGGAAAATACAGGGTCTCACAGAAAAGGGGCTGGGAGGGGCTGGGTGAGGGGGGGTGTGTCGGGGATGGACTGGGTTGGGGGGAGAGAGGCAGGGGCTGGTGCTTGGTGGGGAAGAATACCCTAAAGGGCCTAAATCATAATATCTTATACCATATGGTCCATATCTTAAAGAACATACAGTATATAGAGTTTAGTGCATAGATTATAGAGTATAAAGAGTATTAGAATATATAGAGTATATAGGGTTTAGTATTAGGGTTAGTGTATAAATTATAGAGTATAAAGAATATACTGATTTCATTATTCATTATACTAATTTTGTTTAACAGTTTTTGCCTCCAACGCGCATTATATTCATCTTATATCACATGAAACCTATTATATAATTTGGTTTCTTCAATGTTTTTTATTAATATAGTAGATAATATGTTAAATAAACATATGGTCAAGTTTCATTCAAAATTTCCATATTTTGATAACAATTTCCGTCGTTTTTATCTAATTTTATCGAAATCGAAATTTTAATCGAAATTTCCACGAAAATTTCCGTCGAAATTTCCATCGAAAATTTCCTCGAAACCGAAATTTTACTCCTTGCCCACACCCTAACCTAATAAAAAAATGTGATTCATTTCACTCCCAAAACTAAAACTGTACCTCCACCTCTCTGGCTTTCTCTCGGGCTCCCATCTCTATTGATCGTCTATCTCAGTCTTTTCTCTCCATCGATCGTCTCTCTCTTCTCCATCGTCTCTCCTCTGCATCGCCACTCTCGGTCTCTCCTCTCCATTGTGTCTCTCGGTCTCTCATCTTCATCGATCATCTATCACTTCTTCTTTTATTTAATGAAATCTTATTAAAATAATTATATTTTTGTTTAAAAACTATATTATGTTTTTTTTCGAGTGAAATGGGTCAGGTCAGTTATACCCGATAATTTTCGGGTCGTGTTCAATTTGGGGTTATTAGCACCCGAACGTTATCGGGTCGTGTTGAGTGAACCCGTTAGCACTAACAGGTTATGTTAGGTTTGGCCTAAACTCGTAAAACACGACCCGTTTGTCAGGTCTAGTTGAATTGAATTGGTTCACAAGGCAGGAAGGACTCACACATGGAAAAAGAAGACGCAGACAGCTGCCACATCAGCGTCTCCATGTCAGCGTCCCCACTTATTTTCTGATTTTTCCATTTTTCTAACATTTTTCAACTTCTAAGATTTTCTAAAAATAGTTCAAAAATTCGAAAAGTGTCTTGTAAAATCTTATGAACTCGTGTCAGTGAGTTATTTTCTCATAAAGTCTTAAAATTAATTTTGAACTTCTAAAATATTTATCTAAACATTGGAAAGTACAAAACATGCAATTGAACCGCAACCACCATTAGGCTTGTATTGAGCTTAATTTATAATATATTTTATATCCATAATTCATACCTTTTAATCCTTATTTTTTAGCTTTTTTAGTATTTTATTTTTTATTTTAAATGGTTAGTTAAATATTGGGTAATATTAATTTCTATCGTATTTCATAGCTTAATTAGGTTTAATTTTATTTTATTTAGATTAAAATAATTTCATAAATTTTATTAATCAGTGTTGTATTTTTTATTGTAGGAGTTTAATTTAAAAAACCCAAAAAGAAATATCAAAGTTCAGCCCAAAAGAAGAAAAAAGAATAAATGAAGAAACAACCTAGCCCAATGTTGGAGCCTTGGAAGAAGAAAGAAAGAAGAAGAAAGCGAAAGCCTGAAGCCGGGAACCCGGCCCACTTTGCTGGAAGCTAAAGAGTCACAAAAAGCCTAACCCGCCTCTTGGGAGGCGAACCGTCACAAAGGCAAGAATCTATTATTGATTTATCGGTCACCACAAACCGTCTCTTATCACATACTCTAACACCAAATCTCATTGCCAACGCATAATCTCTGTAAAACTTCTCTACTTCTTCCAGTGTCTTAAATTCGGTACCTACAAGGTCATTTTCAGTTAACTACTCATAACTTATTCCGTTATGTTGCAAAATAACACCCTACCGAGACATGTTACGATTTGGGGTTGGAGGGGGGGAACATTCTAAGCTCAATGTGGTGTAGCAGTTGAAGCAAATTTGTCACCAACGGTACACATGTCTCCCTCATGCAAAATAGAGCTATTTAATTGTAAGTAAACGTAATTCATGAACTGTCAATTCACACGCAATTATGTACAGACAAAAGAACAATTGTATTCTTAGATTAGTCAATACAACCTATTGTTTGCCAATTAGGTTTGAACATGTAATCACGAATTACATTTTGCACAACTAACAATCTAAAAAATAGCAATTCCAGTCTCAAGCCAAATCCCCAAACAAAATACTACCCATAATTGTAAACCCTACCAAATTCCGCCCAAACACTCAATCGAACTAATCCCTAAAACTACCCAGATAATCCTAAACCCGAATACCAATTTCAGGTCAAATTCTCAAACTAAATGGGAAAACGTCAAGAGCGTACCAAACCCAAATTGTGAAATCCCTAAATTCATACCTTGAAATCAAACTATTAACAAAACTACCTACATGATCCTAAACCCGAATACCAATTTTAAGCAAAATCCTCAAACTAAATGGGAACGTCAAAACCCTACCAAACCTAAACTGCGAAATTCCTAAATCCATACCTTGAAGTGTAGGCAATGGATGAGAACTTCTTTAAAATTGAAATAGGGAGAGAACGTCGTTGATACCTTGAAGTGTAGGCGATGGGTGAGAACTTTTCATAATTGAAATGGGGAGAGAACGTCGCTGATGGGTTTCTTCAGAAAAAAAAATAAAAATATGGGATTTGGGATCACTGATGGATGAACTCTGTTATGGGATTTCAACTCAAAGCAGGGGAAGGAGATGAGAACGTTGGAGGGAGAAAGGCTATGGTTTCAGCAGGTTACAACATTTCTCTCTCCTCTAACTTACTTTCTCTCTCATCCAATTAAGGAGATAGGCTACCGATTCAGGCGTCATTTTTTTTTTTTTATCATTAGATCTAAAACATTACATTTAACGATTAAGAAAGCGCAGGCATACAATAACTGCAGTCATTGTACTTAGAATTTTCGCAATAACATTGAGGTAGATTGCATTATTAATTTGTAGATTGTATGGCAGCCTCTCTCATTGCATGACCTTTATGCTAAGTACAATATTAGTAAGACTAAGAAATAAGTAAATGGTAGTCAAAAATGAGGAATTTTACAAATACTCGTGTGAGTTTTCTGGTTGAACTATATTAAATTTTGATGTTATGACAAATTTAGTTATAATCATTTGGATTATCCTTACCTTTTCTATCATAAAAATCATACATTTACAAGAGATAATCGACTGCATTGGTAGAAGATATGACATTGATCAGCGTTAATGAACTAACAAGCATATGTAAAAGTCCAATTTAGCACATAATGTTCCACATTATTAAATCTTTTGATTAATATACGTATGAGGAAATACTATAGCAACTTCTTATTAATATGCTCGATCTCAATCTTCATTGAGAAAGTTTAGAACTAAGATGTAGGTTTTGTTTGGATAATTTAATTAAGGCTTAATTACAAATGCACCCACAAACTATAGGAAGTATATTTTAGATTGGTCCACAAACAAAAAAATATTTCAAATTAATACACTAACTAATAGAAAGTTACAAAATAGTATATACGTTACAAATTCCGTCAAGAAAGACGGTTAAATGCCACTTTGGACAACGATGACGTGAATTTTTTTAATGATGTAGACACCAAATTTGCTTTACATGGATTTATAATGTCATATTGATAAAAAAAAATTTAAAGAGAAAACTACAAAAACTTTTAATCCCTTAAAAATAAAATAAAATATGATCATTAATCCATGTAGTGTAAATTTAATGTTTTCATTATTCAAAAAATTCGTGTTAACACTGTCTATACTAGCATTTAACGCCCTTACTGACGGAATTTGTAACGTATGTGCTATTTTGTAACTTTATATTTGTTCGTGTACTAATTTGAAATATTTTTTTGTTCATGGACCAATCTGAAATACCCCTCATAGTTGGTGAGTGCATTTTGTAATTGAGCCTTTAATTAAATAATTAAATAGCCTCTTTTGATATCACTTAAGCTTTTTTGACCCCTCTCCCAAAATTAAGCTTTTCTAACCTTTTTTTGTGTGAAATGTCCATAATGCTTTTTATATAAAACCTTTTTTTTTTTTTTTACTGTAGCTTTTTTTTTTTTTTTTTTTTTCCTTCTTTCCTTCCCTCTGCTAGCCCCGCCCCCAACCTCCAGAATCCATCGCGCTCGCACCTCCCTCCCTCCCTCCCTCCCACACCCAGAACCACCACATCCACTGCTGGGCCGCCCCCTCATATGATGAACCCAAGAAGATGAGCATGACCAACCTCCCAACAGAAATGCACGACTGAAAAATTCTAACTGAAATGAGCACATAAAAATGTGAGAGAAAGAGAGAGAGAGAAAGAAAGATGGATCTCAAAACCAGATATGGATTCAATGAACAAGAAGAAGAAGATGCAAAAGTTACGGTGAAATTTTCAATTGACAATGTAGAATTTTCGGTCAACATGGTGGTGCTCTAGTTAGCACCTAATGGACAGTGCAGTCGACACATGAAAAAAAAAAAAAAAAAAACTTGGTAGACTTTTTGGTTTATTGGTGGAATTTTCGGTCTATAAAGTATATATATATAGGGGTATTTTGGTCACAAAAAATACAAAAAAGCTATAAAAGTAATTTTGGGCCAACGAGGTCAAAAAAGCTTAGGGTGCATTTGGTAACGTTTTACAAAACGGTTTTTCATTTTACAAATTCAAAAAATGACAAAAATGTGTTTGGTTGCCGTATTGAAAAAACCATTTTTGAAAAACACAAAATAGAATTTCTAGTTTACAGTGTAAATTCAGAAAACGACTAAATGATATTTTTAGTGAATTTAGAAAACATAAAGAACACGAATACAAATAAAAAAATTTACAACTAAAAAAAAAATGAAAAAATGAAAAAACATGTGATATGCACCTCCTCCCTACCTAACCAGACCCACCTCCAGCGGCAGTCCTACCTCACACCGCTGCCCACCTCACGCATCTCTCTTCATCTCTCCTATATTCCTCTATTTCTTTTTCTCTCTCTCTCTACTCATCTCTCAAAATATATACTTTGTAATCCCTCTATAGTTTTCAATTCTCGCTCCAATAAACGGATCAAGACTCCCCGTAACATCCATAACAGGAAGCTCACAAGCCTTAACAACCCTTACATAGAGAAAATACATATGTTCAATTAGATCATAGGTGTTTGCAGTCTTGTCTCCATTAATAATACAGTCACCAACAACTCTTCCACCTCCATGGTAGTTGCGTTGGCCGAAGTGGGTTGGGTTTTATGAAATTGGTTAATAATAATTTATAATTAATTTTTTGTGAATATAATTATTTGGTTGTAATAATTAGTTAATATCAAATTTGTTTTCATTATTTTTGTTTTATATAATTGTTTTTTTAATTACGCTACCAGATGCCTTCTCATATTTTGAGAATGCAAAATTTAATTTGTCATTTTCATTTTACAATATAGTTTTTTAAAAATTGTTTTGTAAAACGTTACCAGACGGGCCCTTAATATTCATTAAAATGAGCTATTCAATTAAATTACTCTATTTGTTTTTGCAGGTTTCATGACAGTATTATTGGATATGAGTTCATTTTTGATGAATCAAAAGACATTCAATTAGACAAAGTGATATTGAATTTACCAAATCTAAAAAATCAGACAAAGTAAAACAAAGGATTTCTTGAACTTGTAAATAAATGCATCATGAGATCTTAATAAATAAATATATATATTATGGTCCCTTACTTATTTTGGGGTTTGAATTATATTTTAAATAGAGATATGATTGTCTTATTCTTATAGGTTCATGAAGACATCATATGTCAATAAGTTCTAGTGATGATGTTGAACACTCTTCGTGACACAATTTTCATTAGGTGTACCCTTTTGTTTATGTTGTTTATTGTAGCTAATATGATATAGGCCTCATTTTGGATTACGGTGGAGGACTCAAAAGCTGTTATGAATAATAATTCTCAATCACCTAAAACAGTTTTGGTGTTTGGTAAACAAATTAAAAACTGTTTTTCCCCACAATTCTCAACTCCTCATAGTAAAAACAGAAAGCAGGTTTCTACATGCTTTTGAAAACTGCTGTGAATCACAACAACAATTTTTAGTAATTATACACAGCAACAACACTTTTATATTAATATTTATCAAACACTTTGATACTGTTTTTTACACTCACAGCACTTTTAAAAACATAGTTTATCAAACACTCAATTGTTTTACTTTACAGCTGACTTTACTTCACAGTTGTTTTTTCTCACAGTAATACCAAACTGGTCCATAGTGTTTCACAATAAAAGTTACATGCACGAATCTATTGTCAAGAATCAATCATATTTATTATTGACAATTTGTTCATTAGGGTTTGATAGATAAATCAACCAATTGCCAACAATTAAGAGTTTAATGTTACTGAATTCCATTGGGTTGACTCCATTACTCATGTCTAGCTTGTGGGGCTAATGGAGTGGCTCATCGCTTAGCTAGAGTTGATATGTTTCTTTATAATTTATGTGTCTAGATTGAGGAGCCTCATAACATTATTTAGGACGCCCTTTTTGTTAATTTTATAGCAATTTTTAAAGTTTAATGAATCTTCATTTCATTTATAAAAAAACAAATGTTACTAAATTCAATGTGTCGAAGTTACGAAACTTGAGAGACTTTAGGAACATGTCAAGGGAAAATTTCAATTCTCTTTAATGGATTGCAACTTAATTTTTTATAATTATTTTGAATAGTAAGTTGCTTTGTTTTGTTTTCATCATCCAAACAAACATTAATTTTATCACTTACAAAAGTTAATTGAGCAATATGACAAAACGACTGTAAACAAACTTGTATGCTGAGAGAAAAGATGAATGAGAGTACTAAAAGTCTAGAAATGTGATATGGACATTTTTTTTGGGATGTAATTGTTGCAAGTATTATTGGATATGACCATTTACAATGAACCAGAAATTAACATGTACATTGTACGTATTGAGACAATTCATTTTAGCAAATAATAGACAAAGAGATGTTGGATTTATAAAGTTCATTTTGACTAATTCTTTTATCAAACTTCAAAATTAATGATATTCAATATGTAGAACTGCATATATATATATATATAAGAATAGCAATAACGTTTTTAGGCATAAAAAAAAAAAAAAAACCTAAAAGAGAAAGAGGCCATGTTTCCTAAGCTAAAAAAGAAAATTTCAATGCTGAGAAAAGTTGCATAGAGAATTCGAGCGTTTAAAATCTCTAAAAATCTTGAATATAACCTAGGGAAGAATACTAGCAATAACCTTAATGGTAACATCTTTACATTATCTAATCAACTTACTCTTATTTCCTACTACTTCTTTAAATATCTAATCAACATTCTATTACTTTCTACCACCTTTATTAAAATCCAATCAATCTCCTCTTACTTAAATGACTTCTCAATGAATTAATCATCTCTTGAGAAAATGAGAGAGCTAACATGGGAAAATGTTGGAAATATTTTGGATGTTGGAAATGTTTGGGTGTCACATGTCAACAGCAATATTCAAAATCAAATGGGCTATAGTCTATAGGCCACCTCTAAAGTACGTGGATCAGGCCCAATATAAATTTTGCAGACTAATCCCCCATAAAAAGAAAAAAAAAATGGAATTCCTTTAGAAGGGTTTTGGCCTTTGCGTTTCTCTGTTAAACCCTCGAGGCACCGCCTGGTCCGCCTCATCAAAGCGAGCCATTAGCAATAGCTCACATCTGGGTAAGCTCTCTCTCTCTCTCTCTCTCTCTCTCTCTCTCTCTCTCTCTCTCTCTCATATGGGTTTTGAACTTTGCTCAGGTTGATGAGAGATTGATGTTTATTAGAATAAGTGTTACCTGAGTAATTTAATTTTTTTTTTTCTGGGGTTTTTCTTTATTTTAATTTGTTTTTGAATAGCGCCAGTCGTTGAATGCTGCAGGATGTAGCAAACTGTTGAAGATATTTTCATCTTTGATTTCTTGAAAGTAGGTATAAGTCTATATTAGTTCATAAGCAAACGAAGGAGACCAAAAGAAAATGAAAGTTTGAGCCTTTTCTGTTAGTGCAATGTGGTTTTCAAAGAGTGAAACCTCACTCCTACTAATCAAAGGCCCAATCGATAATAACTTTTTTTTTTTCCCTGGGTAATTCATAGACATCTCAAGGAAATTTAATTCATTTATAGTGGAGGGTCTCACTAGTAATCGGTCTAGTTTATATTTGGGAATTTTATTTTTTTTCCCCACCATCTGCTCTGTGCATGTGAACCACTGGTTATCTTGTTGATCCCTAATGCTAACTTTCAGTAGTTGTAGGACTGTAGGGACATAATATTTAGAGCTACTATTGGGATTTGAGAATGTGTGCTCTTTTGATAAGTATGGATCTACTACCTGTTAGATTAACATGAATGGAGTATATTATTGTGATACTGCTTAGGAGAATCATTATAGTCATTTATGCCATAATTGATATATGGGTTTGAATAAAAACTAAATGGGATGCAATTACTCTTCTGGTAATTAATTATAAGTGAGAACCATGGTTAGTTGTGAATTATTTCAGTTAGATATTTTCTTTTAATTTATGTGGGTACTAATTTTTGATGAGGTTGTGTCGTTTGGCTTTTTCTCAGAAAAGTGTTATATAATCAAAGGACACAATGAGGTTGGAAAAATGCTATTTTTGTTCCTCAACCGTATATCCTGGACATGGGATTCAGTTTGTTCGCAACGATGCAAAGGTAAAGTTCTTTTACTCCTTTTATTGGGCTATCTACAGGGGCCATGTCTTTGCCATGCAGTCATGCACTCGTGATTCATCTTTTAAATGTTAATCTAAGTACACCCTATATTAACTTGGGATGCTTGCTTCTGGTTATCAAACTTAACTATACCTTTCAAAATCTAATTTTAAAAGTCCGAAAATGTTACTCATTTCAGTTCTAAATTCAACGGCTACCTAATTTGCTGTTGGGTTGGGCTGACAGGAAAGTATAAGTGAGCTTAGATTAGCTTTGGTTTGCATGGTTACATAAAGGATGCTATTTTATGCAGTTCATACATATGAGATTGACACTGAGGATGAGTTAATTTCCTTGGCCCTCAAGTTGAGTTAATTTCTTGATTTTAACCCAACTTCACTCCAGATATGGTTGCCCTTCTCTTTACTCCTTATAAGTTTGACTGTGAAATGTATGATGGTTATTGCTCATTAATATGTAGGATGTTCTAGTTAAGCAATGTCATTTGGAACTAAGATCACCTTTACATCATCTCCTTAAAGGCAATATTGTGTGCTGCTCAATTACCTGACAGCCAATCCTCTTCCAGATTTTTAGATTTTGTAGATCCAAATGCCACAAGAACTTCAAAATGAAGAGGAATCCTCGCAAGGTCAAATGGACTAAGGCCTATAGGCGGTTGCGTGGAAAGGATATGACACAGGTAAGCAAACTTGCTTTCCTTAATATAGTCTTGTGATTTCATTATTTCAGACCTAATATTAGGATCTTTGAGAAGCTTGGGTAAATCCTGGTAGTCTTACATTGCTCTTTGCATTCTTTTTATAGGACTCAACCTTTGAGTTTGAGAGAAAGAGAAATAGACCGGAGAGATATGACAGAAATCTTGCAGAAAACACTCTGAAGGCTATTAAGAAGATCGATAAAGTGAGAGTTGACAGGGAGGCCAGACACCATGAGAGGAGGTACCTTCCTCATTGTAATCTAGACCACTGTACAAGGTGTTTTTGGATTTCTACATATTAATAAATTTGTTGAAAAAATTGAGCAGGATGAAGGGCAAGAAAGCCAAGGACCACAGGGAGGCAGCAAAAGAGTTGGAACAGAGCATCAGCTTGGTCAAAGCTCCAATTGCACTACAACAAGATCCATCACTCACCCTACCGATCAAAGTCAAGCTTTCCCAACAGCAATCCGACAAAAACATTGCCATGGAGGAGTAGTTGTATCTTTGGAGATGCTGGTTGTCTACATTTTATTATTTGGTGGGTTTCAGATGGTTGTACCCAAGGTTTTTATCTGTCTCTTCTGTGCCCAGAGCTCCAACAAGTAGCTAATGATTACAATTATGCTTTGTTGAGCCCATATCTGGTGTAAACATTGACCACAAAGTATGGCAATAGAGTTTTTGAATTATGCTCCAACCCTTTGGGACGTGTTAATTTGAATGATTATTTCTGCTTGTGAGAAATCATTGGAAGAATCAAAATCAACAGTCAATGCACCTTCTGTTAGGTACACAAAATCCGCAGTATTTACCCTTTATAGATGGATTTTTATTTAAGATGGGGTGTATTGTCTGGATGTTAAGTGGAACCTTTTTTTGCCCCTTCTCACACTTACTTTATGAAAACTGAAATACTCCTTTGGTTGGATGTTGTGTTTGGTTTTGCTTGTTGGCGTCAATGCAAATGAAGGAAGAAGATGCTGTTTGATCCTGATTTCACTTACCTCCATGGCCTCAAAGCTCAATTTTGAGTGCAGCCGCTGAGTGGTCTACTGCTAATTGAGGTAGTAGTCCAGGGGGACCAACCAGAACACCAACCTTCTTAGCTTGAGATCCCCCTTGTTACCTGGGTCAAACTGACTATGGATGGGTAGGCTGGTCATGTTATAGGTGGTGGTGCCTTAGGAGACAGTATTGGTGATTGTCTTATAATGTAACAAATTTGTGTTATAATATAAGTGGACGTTATTAATAGGGGTAATTTCATTAAATAGCCCTTTTTAATACAACAATATCTTTTCTAACCCTTCCTTCCCACTTTTATCTTTTATAGCTCTTTGTCCCATTTTCGGACAAAAGTATCCCTCTCCATTTCCATCCTCTCTCTCTCTCTCTCTCTCTCTCTCTCTCTCTCTCTCTCTCTCTCTCTCTCTCTCTCTCTCTCTCTCTCTCTCTCTCTCTCTCCCTCCCTCTCCCTTAGCTTTAGATTTCATTGATGAAAATCTAAACCAAAACCAGCACCACCCAAACCCCCAGCGCCATAACCACCAGCACCACTCGAACCTGACTGAGCCTGGCTTCCTCCGCCACCGACCCTTGGCCTTGCGTTAGCAGGGACTTACGACCCTTGATTCAAAGCTTGTTGGGTATTGGGTCAAATTGCCCTTGATTCAAAGGTTGATGCTTTCGAATCTGGATTTGCTTGATGCTTGGGCTCTAATGGGTTCCACAGATATCTGTCACCAAGTTCTCATATTACATCTCCTTTTAATATTTTTTTTCTTTTGAAATTTTGTGGGTTTTGAATGTAATCGGAGAAGAAAATTATGAAGAACATTGTATTCATTATTGAGCAACAAATAGAAAAAAGCTTGGGCTGAGACTTGGGAACTTTAATAAATTCATATTTTTCTGTCAAATTTTTCATTTTGCTATTCCAGATATGAAATTTCGATCTGAATTTGATGTTTTAAATATGGAATTTCGATATGGATTTGTTGTTTCAGATATAAACTTTGATCGTCGTCGACACATATATAGTCGACAAATGATCGACACATAATCAACACATAGTGCTACAGAGTGTTGACATATCGACAATATGGCGACGAGAAGAGCATTTTTGTTCGAAAATAGGCCAAAGAGCTATAAAAGATAAGATGGAAAGAATTAAAGAAATGATTAAAATAGATATTGTTGTATTAAAAAAAGAATAGTATCCCTTACAAGTATAAACGCGCCGTCTAACAGTTATGCATGGACGCATAAACGCAGCGTCTATAAAGGTTATGTATCAGAATTGTTGCCGGTTTGGATATGTTTTTGGGTCAGAAGCAAGCAGCTGATTGAAGTTGAAAGCAAGATAATTGCAAGAATGGCACGTGGCATTGTATTACCGTCTCCCTCCACAGAAACAACGGTAACCATACAAACCCAGTAAACTGATTTTTCTGACCTGTTTAGCGCGAAACACCATAAACATCAGAAAACACAAACAACACTTCCAAAATCCCAAATGACTTCAGTCTCTACCGTCTTCTTCGTCTTCCCGTTCCCAAAAACCCTCGCGAGGCCGAGCCCTAGCAACCTCTTCACCATCCGATGCTCTTCTTCTTCTCCTTCGGGCCTGCAAGAGCTCCACAAGTCCTCAATGTCAAAGGAGAGAGGCGACCTGGTGGGCTCCGAGCTCTACGCGGAGTCAGCGCCGTTCCTGGCGGTGAGGGCTGCGAAGAGGGTGGTGCTGGTGAGGCACGGGCAGAGCACGTGGAACGAGGAAGGTAGGATCCAGGGGAGCTCCAATTTCTCCGTGCTCACCAAGAAAGGCGAGGCTCAGGCCGAGACTTCCCGCCAGATGCTCGTCGACGATGCCTTCGATGTCTGCTTCACCAGGTCCTGCTTATCACCTCTCCCTTTCGCTTACGCTTTGTTCAGTACCTTATAATGCTGAAGAAACAATTAAATTGTTAGGAGCATGATTGATTTTCAATCCATATTTTGATAAATCATTCATTTTTAGGTTTCAAATGGGAAAAAAGTCAAAAACTTTATGAAATTATTAGTATGCATCATCATATTCATATGTGTTGTGTGAAGTGGAATTTCAGCATTCAATTATGATCATGAATCCAAAACCCAATAGGAAAAGAGAGTATATGAAGTCCTCCATCATGCCCATTAAGGGTTGCCCATGTCAGGCCTGAACAAAATAGATTTTGCACTAATGCTAAAATACAACCGAGCCCAACAAGGCAACAAGGTGTCTTATTAACCATCACAAGGCTTATCCCACTTGCTCTTGACTCTTGTTAGAGTATTTTATAGCTTAAGTTTTTGTGAATAGTGATAAACCAGTACAAACTTAGCATGTTATTTAACAGAAGATGCAGAGTTTGAATCTCTGAAACTGCAACCTTCCACTTTATATTGAATTCCATATGTTGGGCTCTCTAGTCATGTGGTAGGCGACACCACCACAAGTGAGAGGAGTGTTTCATTCCCACTAATCCACATTTCAGAATATAGCAAATATAATCACTGTGCATGTCCAACTTCATGAAAGCATCTTTACAAATTTTATTTCTTTAGTTTTGTGTGGTTAACTTTGTCACTTCAAATAGAAAGATAACTTTTTTCACTTGTTAATACATTTTCTTTCGCATTTTATTTCTGCTAAAATGTCTTGTATGTTGCAGTCCCTTGACACGGTCAAAGAGAACAGCTGAAATTATATGGGACACTCGAAAAGAGGAAATGATTTTGGATTCTGATTTGCGGGAAATTGACTTGTATTCGTTTCAAGTGAGTTCTATTTTCAACCTTCCTTCCACATTTATTTTTGCTGAATTTACACACCACCCTGATTTAGACAAAACATAAAGAGGTCAGAATATCTTATGATTTCTTATTTACTTTTCTGATTTTAGGGCCTCTTAAAGCATGAGGGAAAAGCAAAGTTTGGCGCAGCTTTTAAACAATGGCAGCTTGATGCTGCAAATTTTAATATTGATGGTCACTATCCAGTGAGAGAGTTATGGACACGTGCTAGAAGCTGCTGGACCAGAATACTATTGCATGAAAGCAGGTCTGTTCTTGTGGTTGCTCACAATGCTGTTAACCAGGCCCTCATTGCAACAGCTATTGGTACTTTTCTCTGTTTTAATTTGTTGTAGATATACTTGAGATTACCTGAGATTTCTTTTCAATCATAATTTTCTCCCTTCTCTTGTTTATTTTTATATTTTTTAAAATTTCCTTCCGAGAAATCAGGATTGGGAACAGAGTATTTCAGGATTTTAGTCCAGAGCAATTGTGGTGTAAGCGTGCTAGATTTCATCCCACGAGATGAGGGTGGATCACCACATATTTGCCTCAATCGTCTGAACCAGGTATGGGGCATCTTTACTGATAAAAAAAAAAAAAAGTAGATTAGTTTCTCTATTATAATATTTACTATGAAGTGTGTAGTACAGCTATTATAAGAACTGCTGCTGGTCTGAGCCTGAAGTATGGAGATCAAACATCTCCAAATTTCTCTCTTTCTCTTTCTCTTTCTCTTTCTCTTTCTCTCTCTCTCTCTCTCTCTCTCTCTCTCTCTCTGTGTTGTGTTGTTTCAAATCTATTTATGTGGTTCATGAAGGTTTCACTGTTATGTAGGTTGTGTAACTGGATATGCTGTCCTTTAAATGGTATTGCAATATTAATGCAGACCCCAAGTTCACCTGTTGCTGCTGGAAGTTCAGGAGGAAGGAAAGCCAATAAGCGGATCATACTTGTCTGTCATGGATCCACGCAGAGCAATGCAGAGGTATGAGGAAATGATTTAAAAGTGCCTTGTGAAGTTTTGTGTATAGTCTTCGAACTTCTTTGGTTGAATGGCTTGGTTGAATGTAACTAGTGTTTGAATTTTCAAGCGCAACTATCAAGCAGGCAATATGTTCCTTTGATTCTCTTTGCAATTTGTGGGAAGTTGTGAGCTCCTATTGAGTTAGCATGTTGTTACTTCTTTGCCGTACGCATGTGTAATCAAGATTTGAACTGCTACTCTCCAGTAATAATTTAGTCTATGTCAATATGAAAATTTTTGAGTTGAAAAAGTACGAAACCAATAGTGCAGAACGCATTAAAAATGGGAGTTTATCGTTTTGGGACACACAAGATAACCAAAATTCATGTAACTTCAGAACTTTCCTAGTTCAGATAATGATACAAATTTTTGCATGCTGAACTGTATCTGGAACTTATTTTAGATATTAGGTCTCTAAATTATCATCTTCAATTGAAACAGGCTGGTTTTCCTTCTAGTGGAGATCAACCAATGGACATGCTTGGCGTTATAAAGGTATATCATCTACATTTTATTTGTTTTGCATTTTTATATAACATTGTCATATGATTGGAATTTGATGTTCTTTTGTTGTATACATGACAGTCCCAGAAAACTGCCGAGCTACTTCTTGATTTGAAAGTGAGTTCTGTAGTTAGCAGTCCTAAGAAAGCTTGTGTTGAAACAGCAATTGCCATCTCCAGAGTAAGTTCATCCTAGATGCTCTTAACTCAGTATGTAACATAATGTATTCTATTTTTCTCTTTGTTCCAAATTTACCCTTTTTGTTTTGTTTTGTTTTCTCTTCTTGGGGTGGGGGAATTGGAGATTCAAATCCTCCGTTTAAAAGAGTTCTAAGTTCTGCTACAGAGTTAATGGCTTGTTAAAGTGATTGTAGGTACAAGAAGCTGCAGATTGCTTGGGTGCTGACTGTGTGCCACGCTATGTGGAGATGAAACAGATGGAGAGCCTTGATGTTGAAGACATTCTTCAGCGGTCAACTCAGGCGAGATATCTAACTCTGATGTTCCAGAATTTCTTACTTCTTGTTTAGATACCAGGGGGTGTTGGAGGAACTTTAGAAATTTTTTGGCATCTTAGTAAGTCTTGACCAATCTTTTTCTTTGGTCAATCTTAATAATTTTCATGTTTTTGCATGAGTTATTGGGGCATGAGATGAAATAATATAATTGCATTTTTGGTTATTATTAATTTCTAGGTTCAGTTGTCCACACTAACCTAAACTGAGCTGAACTGAGATGGCCCATTTGTATCATTTAAAGTTTTAAACCCAACACAAAAAAACAGTAGAGCACCTAGCATCAACCTCTGAGAATTAACAGAGTGCAACATAGTCCGAGAACTAGCTAGTCTTTTCATTTCATTTTCGGTGTGATTGGCTGACTGAGAATTAAGGTTTTTTTTTTTCCCTCATCTGTTTTCTGCAGGGTGAAATGGAGATTCCACTTCTTCAGCCTGGTTGGCTGAATGGATTCGAGGATAGGGTCACGGGAGCTGTGTGGGATCAATCTGAGAAGGCCTGGCAGTCCTTGCTAAGCGAAGTAGCCAATGAAGCTGAACCAGAAAAAGTTGTTGTTGCAGTTGGTCATCCTGCATTGCACATAGCATTGATGGGGCACTGCCTGAATTTGACAAAAGAATGGATGGGATCATTTCACCTTGATGCAGGAAGCATCAGTATGATCGACTTTCCTGATGGTCCTGATGGAAGAGGTGTTATCCGATGCAAAAACTATACTGCCCATCTGGGGAGATGGTCAATACCTATCACCAGACCAGCAGTGGATGATGAAGAGTTTTAAATGTGCATATTTGAAATTATAAAGTTAACTGGAAACGATTCATTTAGGGACCCAAGTATGGGTATCTTTTGGGTTTTGATAGGCTCTGCTGATCATGAGGTAACATATTCTACTACATGGAATTGAGGCCATCCTCCATTACGAAAAAATTAAAAAAAAAAACCTACAAAAGGAGTGGAAATTGATATCTTTCATTTCTTGCTTTGTACATCACAAACAGAAAATTAATTATAAATCATATGTAATATTATCTTACAAGAAAATCACTCATATATATCATGTGGCTTGATTGTCAATATAAATTCAATAAGAATCTAAGTGATCATGGTTTAGAATTTAAAATGAAAAATTTTACCACAGACAAATTTACAATATAAGAATATCATATTGTGTATCAAGAAAACATTTCCTTAGAAATCAAATAAATACATATAAAGGGCTAAACCCTTAGGGTGGGCACGCGTCAATTTGATTCGGTTTTGGGCGCAAATCGTAGACCAAACAAATGCATTTGGTTTGGTGGATTTTCAAACCAAACAAACCAATTAAAATGCACCAAACCAAACCAATTAAAGTGAAAAAACCAAACCAATTTTTGCCCACCCCTAGCTCACACATGGTGAAGAAGGTGGTGAGATGAGTTAGGATTATGATAGGTCAAATGTTTGATCTCTTCAATGTAATAACAAAAAAGAAAAAAATTGCTACATATACCTGCTTTTACCTAGGCTGTGATTATAATATGAAGCCCAAGACATCTAGGCCATCCATGTTGATCAAGCCCAACCCAATAAGAAGCTGGATTAGGCCATCCCTGAAATGGGGGCTTTACAGAGGTTTTAGGGTTTGAAACGAAAGACAGAGAGACCATGTCAGCTTCGATCGCTGGAAGATCGACAATTCTTCGTGCGTTTTGCAGAGCAAGAACAACAAGAATTTCATCATCAACATGCCCTTCGATTTGCTCCAATTTGACGACTCGTCGTTCTCCTTCTTTAAGGTAGTTTCTGCTTCTTCTTCTTCGTCTTTAACAAAGATAGTATTGGTATATATCTGTAAATTGTATATCAATGTAATAGTATTGTTTCTAAACGCATTGAAAGGCTGTTGCGACGAGAATTGAGCTCTCTTCAACCCCTCCACAGCACCATTGCGTCTGCTTGCCTTGTCTCCAAGCTCCCCAACCTAGCCACCACCTCCTCTGAAGGTAATCACTATTCCTCATTTTCTCTTCAATTGGTGTTTGCCATGTTGTTTGTTAACTGTCTTTCAGTGTTCTATAATTTTGTTATATATCATTCTACCCATATAAATTTTCCACTGTTATATTCCTTTTCATTATAACTACTTTATATAAGTTGTTAAATTACCAAGGGTAAAAATTTCTCAATGCAAGAATCATTGAAAAGCACTTCTACCCCCTGGCTGATTAAAATTATTGTCTAAACAGGGTAAAATTTCAGAGTAATGCCACATATATCGTTTTTACTGATCACATCTCTCATAGAGGTTTGACTTACTTTCACAGTTGGGTCCTACGCGTGCGTATCCCATCTCTTTGAGAGACGTGGTTAGTAAATGTGGTACAAATAGTTTTATTCAAAAGTTAAAAACTTGGGACAATAATGTGAAACAACGAATGTGAAGGAAAACTAAGCACAAACATAAGTCCGATGGCAAAATATGTGGTTTATTTTATCAAGCATCATATGTCATAACCAAAGGAAAAAATTTGAAAAAGAATCAGATTGCAGCTTTTTTATGTGTTGAGATGTATGTTTGCACTGTCAGATTACTTTTACAAATTTATTAGCTGTTATTGGGATAAATGGATTACATGATGCGTAGTATGTTCTTTGTTTGTTTTCCTCTCCACTGACAGGTAGGTTTGTGAACTATCTCAGTCCTATCTAGGAGTGAATGCTTGCAGAGGTCAAGAGGTCTTCTGTTGTTCTTAAATTTTCTGATAGATTCCTTTCAAAAGCCAGAATGTTTGTCTTTGAGGTTAACTGCTGAACATGTTTGTTTTGGATTAAATAACAAATCTTTGGCATCTCCTGGAATTCTTCTACCTTGTTACATGGTGAATTCAATTTAGAATTCATGAGTGAGATGATGCTCGTATATTGTTTTGAAGTAATGTCATGTTAAATCATTTGTATCAAAGTGATGCATAAAAATGAGATGAGGTGTGTGTCAATTGCCATTGTATTTTTGGGACAAGAAATTACTAGGGATCCTGATGGAAGGCTAAAAGCCAGTGCAGTAGTGCTGAATTGCTTTAATAAACAGGCACCTCTGTTATGGCCACAGTTTCAAACTTTGCTATGATATTTCAGTCTGTGGTTTCAAGCTTGGTTGAGTTAAGAATTGTGGTTAGATTGTGTTAGATGGTTGTTAGCAAGCTTTAAAATCATATAATGATATAACAAGCAAAGTCCTTAAAAGATTTTTGGAACCCTGAGAGTCAGAAATTTTGAGTTGCTATGTCAAATGTGGAATTAGAAATAGAGCTAAAAGATATTGGTGGGCACAATTACATAAAATTGGTGTTTCTGAGTCTTCGGATGTGATAGATGAGTTTTTCTTTTCTAATGATGATTCATTGGGGTTCTGAAAATTTTGATGCGGAAAGAGAGGATATCTGTTAACCAATCTCCTATTCACACAATTGATTTTGTGAGAGATCTCTGTTTAGGAGACCTGTCACTTGTACCTTTGGTGCTTATTAGGCAAGTATATTAGTATATCTTGAACTGGCTGCCTTGCTGTAAGGTTGCATGCAGTTGTTTTAGTAGCAACTAACAAGATCAAAAGAAGGTAAAGTTATTAACTAATCATGCATAGAAAAATTTTGGTTACTAAACAATAATTATTTTACTTTGTTGGAGACAGTGTGGTGGGGTAATGCAAGTTTATTCTTGTGTATGAGACTGCACCAGCTTTCAAAATCATGACCTTGAGGGTTTTATGCAAGCACTTAACCACAAGGCTAGAAAGAAGGCTGGTGGGTAATGCAAGTTTATTGAGCTGCTTTTCAAGCACAAAACAGAAGAGAGTCAAAAAGAAATTTTTTGGGCCTTATTATTGTAGCAAATTTGATTTGACTTATTTTTTTGCTTGGATTGGTCTGGATGGCCATTTTCAGATTTTGAGGCTAGTTTCAGAAGCTTATGTGATCCAGGAATCTTCCTTAGGTATGGGCACATTTATTGGTTTGGGTTAACTAAATTTTTCAATTAAGATTTTATATGTTAAAAATATCTAATCCGTCCTGATGTAGATTTTTTTAATGATTTGAATAAAGTTTTAGACTCGGTCCAAAAAATAAATCAAGTTTTAGTAATTTTTATTTGTTTCCTATGTATTTGTTATTAGCCGTTGGTCCATAGGGTTAATAAGAGGTTATGGAAACTTTCCTCTTTTAATCAATCGCTTTACAAGCTTAATGCTGTTACTCGACTATAATGAATCATTCATGGTTAACTTGTTTTGGTTGGTTCCTTAGATAGATAATCATATAGCATTCGATGAGAACTTTGCTCATTTATGCATGTGGATGAGTCATTGGTTAGTATTTCATTTACTTGGAAATGAACTTTGGTTTAAACGCTAATGAGCCCTGGTGTCATTTAATTATTTCCAATAGCTGTGGAATGTTTTTGTATGAAATTACCACCTAAATAAAGAAGAAGGCATTGCGGAAGAAAGATGGTTGAGTGACAAACAGCCACTGTCAATGCCACTTATATTACCACACTTGTTACTTCTCTTAGAAAAGATGGTAAAGAAAGAAAAAAAACGGTGTAACTGGATAATTTGTCATGTTTTGCTCATCTTAACTACAATACATGACACCTTAAAATAAAATAAAAAATAAAAAAAACTTAGCTAGATTAGGAAATTAGCTAGCTTAGGCGAGGATCCAAATTTATAAAAGATTATGCATAATAGACTATAATATTACATTATTACACTTGATAAGTAACGAGTGGAATGGGAAATACAATACCATGGTTAATGAGCGGAAGTGAATTTAAAAATCTATAAATGGTACATTTCCCTGCATTTTTGAATTGGCATGTGCATTTAATTAATACCAAACAAAGTGTACGCTTCAAATTAAAAATGAGCTTTGGTTAGCACTTACCAACATGCTAATATAAAAATATTTGTTTTCAACAGATTTTGACATATTGTCTACGATCTGTAGCCTTTCTTAAGACAGCACTAATTGACCCAAAAAAAAAAAAAAAAGAAAAAAAAACAGAAAAGGCTATATAGACTCCATCTAATCTATATAAAAATACATATGTACGCCCGTAAATGTAGCAAATTTTGGCTGACTAGAAAATGTAACAAATACAGACAAGTCCTAATAATATTATTATTCTGATGCAGGAATGAATAGGGAATTTGAAGTGCCATTTTCACATGTTAATCTTTGGTTAATAGCTGCTGATCCCACGTACAACATCTTTGACTTGGTAGATACATTGCATTATTTTAGTTATAATTTTTTTAATGTATAGTCTAACTTGGAAAACTAAGTTTTCACATGGCATAATTTAATTAGTTGATGGGATGTCATATTAAATTTAGTTAATAAAATAATTGGGGAAAAAAAATTCAACTAGGCCACCGGTTGTAGTTGTGAAGAAGACTAAAGACAAAGAAAATGGACAGGGCAGCTAAATACTTATTGTCTTGCTTGGGGGCGTCTTTGGGATTAAGAAGGATTTATACCCAAATACTTTTTGTTCTCTTTCTGTTTTTTATATTTTTATTTTAGGGAATTGCTTGTCATAATCACCATGAAAATTGCATCTAGGATCAAGTCTAGTCCTGATTGTCAATTAAATGTTAATTGAATGGAGTTGGTTCACCAATCACCATATGCAGAGGGGTGTGTACTTTGTGCCGTCCCGATCAAACAATTAGTGCTTCTGCTTCCATTTATTGAACAAATAGAGTGGAGCCATCTCCTCCAACCTTACCTTGTTTTGCTTTGAGTAGTAGACTTGCAAAGTTTAATAAAGTATAGCATATTTGGTACCTAGCTATTTGATAGTTCTGGCATCACTTTTCATCAATTCGATTCCTATTCAATAAAGTTAGTCTTGCTTGATCATATTAGAAAATTGTTTTGATGTCTGATATATCATATATACAGTGAATTTTTTTTTTTTTTCTCAAGTAGTCTAACATGTAAAATGTAATCAAGCAGTCAATTTTTAATATTTATTAAATTGATGTTTATTTAAGAAGTAGTCTAAACTCTAAACCCTAAAATGTGTAGTCTGACACTTTGATAATATGATATATATATATATTAAACAATTTTTTCTTGATCAATAAATGAACTTCATAAAACTTATAACGAGGAGGAAAAATAACGGGCAAATTACACGCAGGTATCTCAAGTAT
The DNA here is from genome assembly GCF_963921425.1 of Dryas octopetala. Taxonomy (NCBI): domain Eukaryota; kingdom Viridiplantae; phylum Streptophyta; class Magnoliopsida; order Rosales; family Rosaceae; genus Dryas; species Dryas octopetala. Next base: position 20,050,505 of record NC_141366.1, read on the forward strand.
ACACCTTTATTCACTTGAGTACTCCAATAAAAAAAAGTTGCTCAGAGTTACCTTAACTACTAATTTTGCACACGCAAGTACCTCCGTTAACTATTTCGTCGGAGAGGCCGTTAAGTGCCTACGTGGCACACTGACATACCCTTAGAAACATGCCATGTGGAAAAAAAATTATAAAAAAATGAACTAATTATTTAAAAAAACAAAAAAAATTAAAAAAAAAAACAAAAAAAACAAAAAAAAAATGGAGTTGCAAGGGCTAGTGCAGCAGCCTCCCTTCGCCTCCCACCCCTCCCTCCGAGACCCACCAACCCAGCCACCCACCCCTCCGACCCCAGCCACCTTACCGCCGACCCTAGCCACCACGCCGCCGACCCACCCCCTCTCTTTCCACGCCCCTCTCTCTTTCTCTCTCTCTCTCTCTCTCTCTCTCTCTCCCCGAAACCCCAGCCCAAGCCCAGCCTCGAGCCCTCCTCCCTCCGCCTCCCCCAATGACCCACCCAACCCAGTGACCCACCCACCTCCCTCCCCTCTCCGGCCACCAGCTCCATCTCTCTCTTTTTGTCACTCTCTCTCCCTCTGTTTCTCTCTCTCTATCTTAGATCTGAACAAAGGTGGAGCTCGGGGCGGGGCGGGTAGGGGCTGGGGTTTCGGGGGAGAGAGAGAGAGGCAGAAAGAGAGGAGAGGGGATGGGTGGCTCGGTTGGGGAGAGAGAGAGCGAGGTAGAGAAAGAAAGTGAGGGGCGAGGAGAGAGAGAGTGAGGCAGAGAGAGGAGAGGGGGTGGATGGCCGAGTGGGTCAGCAGCGTGGTGGGTGGATCGGCGGCAGGGTAGCTGGGGTCGGAGGGGTGGATGGCTGGGTTGGGTGGGTCTCGGAGGGAGGGGTGGGAGGCGGAGGGAGGCTGCTGCACTAGCCCCTGCAACTCCTTTTTTTTTTTTTTGAGTTTTTATTTTTATTTTTTTTTTAATAATTAGTTCATTTTTTATAATTTTTTTGTCCACGTGGCATGTTTCTAAGGGTATGTCAGTGTGCCACGTAGGCACTTAACGGCCTCCCCGACGGAATAGTTAACGGAGGTACTTAGGTGTGCAAAATCAGTAGTTAAGGTACCTCTGAGCAACTTTTTTTTATTGGGGTACTCAAGTGAACAATGGTGTATACTTGAGGTACCTGCGTGTAATTTGCCCAAAAATAACTAAACTTGGGTTCTTTTCATGGTAGACAGTTTAGTAACAGAAAATTACGCATATATATGTGTGTGTGTGGTGTGTGTGTCACTTCATGATGTTAGAAAATTTTTAGCATTACATTCAAAGCTATATATATATATACACACACACAACAATTATCTGTACAAAAAGTCTGTTTTTTAATTTAATTAAGGACGGACACATATATTTTTATGTCTTTTTTTTCTCTACCTTTAGATCTTATTTTTGGCAAAATTTAATACTTTTAAGTATAAATCGTCAATTGAAACTTATTCCTCGATTTTAAATCTTGTGATTTTGGGCTCTTGTTCCTCTATTAGGCATATGGCATGACCTAAGCCTAAGGTAGTTTTATGCACCCATAATACGACATGGAGTTCAACTCGGCTAAATATTGCAAAAACATAATAAAACTTTTATACAAATGCCATCAGTGAAAACTGAAAAGAGGAAATTCCAGTGTAAGAGTGAAAATATAGCCTAAAAACTCAAAAGTTAAAATCTAAATATAACCTTGAATGAATGATTCTATACTCTAAAATAAGAATCCTATACTCTAAAATGTTGAACTATATCAAAAATTAAATAAAAAAAATTCATAAAAATACTTACGTCCGTTCTTACACATAATTTTACTATATGTATATACAAATTGCAAATATATTTTCATTAGATAATTAAGCTCACCTTCAAGTTTTGATTTCCATGCAACTTTCAATCAACTATTTCAGCATCAACCTTAGACATACTGTGTAGCATTAATCGTAACAACTAACAACCAATTAATACAATGCCTCTAAAGCTATGCTGGCAGTTGATACTCATAAGATGGCTTATTAAATCCTAAGTTATATATATATATATGTACACAAAAATGTTTTAAAACTAACTAGTTAGCAAGTTAATACGAAGCTAACCACTCTTTTGGATTCACCACACGATGTAATCTCATAATCCAAATTATTTATTTTTTAGATCTCATTTTAAAAATCATCTTTGTAAAAAAATTCTAAAATCAAAAGTTATTTAGCTATTTGATTATAATAACAACCATTTATATGCTTTTATAGAAAATAGTGTTCGTCTATTTATTTGATTACAGTTAAATGAATAGATGATTTCTGATTTGGTTGATTTTTTGTAATGATGATCTTTAAAGTGGGATTCCCAAAAAGTGGTTAACGTCGTATTAATTTATTAACCAGTTATTTTCATATTTATATAAATTTTCTCCCGCGCATAACTACATGCCGAGACGCCAACATTCAAATACTTACCCATTAAACATTCGATTATGCAATTTATTTATTTTTTAAATATTTTGTTCAAACTTAAAGTTGATTTATTATTTTATGGTATATAATCGTAATTGTGAACTTAGGTTTTAAGCGGAGAGTTAATACCTAGAATTTAAGTTCACAACAAATATATAGCTGGATTGTGTGTATGTATATGTCAATTGATGAGGTAGTCAAAATGACTAACAAGCAGGAATCCAAAATTAATTTGTTTGAAACTGATCAAGCACATTTGATGATCAAGTATGAATTTGCAAACTAAATAAATTCCAAAGCTTAATTTGTGCCCCTTGATGAACTTGTACAATATGATTAGCACTCTTAAAAACCACATGTGCAAAGCTATATTAGGAGATTAATATTTAATTAGATGGTCTCTGAATCTATCTTGTCGGTGTGGAGCTTTCTGTCTCTCTGTCTTTGTCAAGAGAGAGAGAGAGGTTTTGCTTATTAAAAAGAGAATTTCTTTGCTATGGCAAACACATAGGAAACGACAAAATTCATTGAGAACGTGCAGCAGAATTTTGATGCAATTAAAGAAAGGGGCCAGTCATACCTTTTAATTTTTCTAAAATGATAATAATAATAATTTTTCTTATTTTATTTATTCTTTCATTCCCTAATACCAACCTAGGCCAGCAACTTCCCTATAATGTATAAAACTCTGACAGTTTACCATTTATTATGTTCAATATATACTCAATTGGCTAATTGCAATTTGAAACATGCATGACATAATACTGCCTTCCAATTTCCAAACATGCATGAATCATTTCATGTAGACCCCCAGAAGGCCATATGTGAGATTTATTAATCCATGACCTGCCCAAGTGGTCTTGCTCCAACATAAATTTCCTCCATTGCCTAATTCCTTGAAGTTTCAAACCAAGTTGGTCCATTTCAAACCAAAACTCTGCAACTTGGAATGTCAAAAGAAATATTCCAATGTGGGCTGCTATGCACATTTTATGGATGGTATTAATTTGTGTAGATATTTGTTTTGGATGGTATTTGGTCTACTAGGCTGGTTGAATTCTTTGTTAGGCCTAAGGCCAAACTAAGAAATATGCTTTTCCTAAGAATCCATTTAATTTCTTTTTTATTGTCATTCAATTTCATTATTGTTCTTATGATTTTAATTCTTTATTTTCTTATCAATTTTTTGTCTATTACTAGTGCTTTATTGCTGTCCATTAAGCTTTTACATCATGCATAATTAAGCTGTCTGTTTCCATTAGATCATAAGACTATAAACACCAAAATAAATTCTTAAAATTTTAGATCCCAACTAATGTTACAGTATTTCGTTTGTTTGCATTTAAATTTAATTTAAATATTATTTATTTTTAATAAATAAAATACTACTATATCACCTGCGGGAGATTATTATATAATCATAGTTGTAAAGGAAAAATTATATGACTACCCACCGCAAAATTTTGAGCATATGAATTGAGTTTGAAGTTGTTGAGTGGTTTTGCAGTTGCATTATGAAATAGAAGGCACAATGGTTAATTTAGGAGATCCATCTCCAGTCTCCGGACTCCATCACAGGTCAACTATTTCCATTATTTTGTTTTATTCATTAATTGTTAAACTTATTTAATTATTTATATTGTTGGTAGTTGAATTGTCTTCAAGTCATATTGGTAACATTAGGTACATGACGGCTACCTTTGAATGCATACGCACAACTTTATAGAGGGTTTTGAAGAAAAAGTCTGCAAATACAGGTAGTCTTCTGGGCAACCAAACAAAGAATAGAGATGTTGATAATCTCAGTGATACGTAGATTATTAGTTAATGAGTGCATGACAGATCAACTCTATATATATATTAGTCTATGAAATTTGCGGTGTCACAAGCTTTTATAAAGTAGAGGCTCAAATAATCATATAGAATTGGTGCATGCACCAATGCAATTAACATCTTCCTAACTGACATGGTTGGCATGACTTTCCTTCCAAAATTACAGTTACAAGTTCATATCATTCAAGACTATTTGCTGCCTTGGCCAAAAAAAAAAAAAAGACTATTTGCTGGCAATAGGATAATTATTATTTAATTAAGCAAACATTACCTATGCAAGGGGAGGAAGCCCTTTCTTCAATTCTACTAGGTAGAAACTTTTAATAATTTTTTTTTTCTATCTTTAATATAATAGAGAAGAGAAATTGAAGGTTCACATATACAAGCATGAATAGGAGAATGTAGAGATGATAAATCTTTTGTTGTAGAACTCCTGTATATTTTTATTTGTCCGAATAGAACTCATGTATAAATAAACGATTTTAATAAATAGTCTAACAATATAATATATTAAATTATCGGTAAAACAATATTTTATTGAACATTCCGGGAACCCTATCGCATAAATTTGTTTGATGTGTATGAAAATTATGTTACAAACTTACAACGATGGAAATAAGCTTGCTACATGAAAGTTGGTACAAATTGATGGGACGTTTATTAATAAACCCAGTACGGAGTTGGTTACAGGACAATTATCATGAGGTTGCTTTACTTTTCTTGAGCAGATGCAGTCTCCTTCACATTCAAGAATGATGAACAACGTGCCAAATGACCATAGCTTCTAGGGTCCATAACTCACAAGTATGCCTCACGCTTGTACCCCAAGAACAAGTAATTCATAATATGCCTTGTGGAACTTTTGTTTTTCTGTTTTATACTTTTGTATACATTACTTCATTTCAATAATCTAAACCACATATTTAAATAAAAAATCATTACACAATAATTGAGATTAATAGTTTAACAAAATAATATGTTGTATAAATTTGAAGAAAGAGAGTTATAATTAATGTTAAATATATTATATTATTATGTGTAACTAAAAGTCTAAAACAATGATAACATAGTACCGGCCCTATATCTCTTTATCTTTTTCCTTGCATCCCATAATTAAGCCTTGATTTCAAAGTCTAAATCATAGTTTATTCTTTTGCTTTAAAACCCTTAAATCAACTTTAGCCCATACCACTGTATCATTCTTTGGTCCTCTGTCTCCTTGCATCATCTAGAATAATAATAATAATAGTGATAACCAATTTCAAGATCTATATATAATTATATTCTATTTGGACTTGGCTGCTCACCCATAAATAAAATAACTTGTGTGTAACGATGACACAACGTGATATTTTAACATAATATTACAAATTCACTTAAATTATAAAAAGTATACAATTCCTAATATTTGGGCCTAAAATTTATCATCTAGAATATATAGATATTAATGATAATATATGTATTATAATTTAAGTAAATTTATAATACTACGTCAACATATCAATTGATATTATTGTTAAACAAAAAAATTTCCCAATCAATAGGGATTGTACTAGTAAACACCTATAAATTTGGTTCTGTGATAGGACTCTCATTAATTTACATTCCCTAATCCCTCTTTCCAACCGCAACCGTATGATATTATTTAGGTTTTTTAGCAAGAAACTCACCTGAACTTTGACTCAATTTTCATGTTATCACTTAAATTAAAAATTGAAGCAAGTTGCCCCCTGAATTAAATTTTGTTTGCAAGTTACCACCTCTATCCAAATCCTCATGGGTTTTTTGGTCTTTTCATAGAAAAGAACTTGGGTGGAGAAGATTTTGCCACCAATTACAAGTGACCACATGTACAACTATTTTTCTATTTTTACAAACTTTGAAAATTAATTAAAAATAGCTCCAGACTCAGAAAAATACATAGAAAATTCTTACGGACTCGTCTTGAATAATAATAATTTACTATAGAGTAAAATTACCAATTTTTCTTTTGAAAGTTTCCAGAAAATTTGGAAAGTCCAAATATATTTCTAAAAAATTAAAATAAATTTTCCTCCATAAAATAAATTTTATAAAAATAATAAATTTCTGTAAAGTCTCAGAAGAATTCTAAAAAATATTTTGGAAACTACCAAAAACCTGTTTTAGAGAATTCTTTCGAGACTTTACGAAAATTCTAGAATTTTTCTTGAATTTATTTTCCTCTAGGACCTCTCAGTCTTTTGGGTAGCAAGTGTTCACGAGAAAGGTAGTGTTAGTTTTTAGAAGACCAATGGTGCAAATCTTGTATTTTTTGGAGTTCGGGAGATTATCCTATGAATTTTTAAATAGTCCAGAGTATTTTAATTTTTTAGAAATAAATTTGGACTTCCTAAATTTTCTGAAAACTCTCAGATGGAAAATTGATAATTTGACTCCATAGTAAATTACTATTAGTCAAGACGAATCCATAAGAATTTTCCGTGTCTTTTTCTAAGTCCAGAACTATTTTTAATTAATTTTCAAAGTTTTTAAAAATAGGAAAATATAAATAAAAAAATAGTTGTACATGTGGCTACTTGTAATTGGTTGGGCCTTGCCACTCAACATAGTAAGGTGGCAAAAGCTTCCCCACTCAAGTTCTTCTTTATGAAAAGATCAAAAAAACCCATGAGGATTTGGATGAAGATGGTAACTTGCAACAAAATTTAATTCATGGGGTAACTTGCTTCAATTTTTAATTTAGGTGGTAACATGCAAATTGAGTCAAAATTCATGTGGGTATCTCGCTAAAAAGCCTATTATTTATATATTAAAGGATGTAACATATGGACCGGAACTTAATTGAGAGTCACAGAGTACCCTTCGTTTCCTAAGCTATAAAATTTATTGAATAAGGGATAGAAGCGAAAAAGAGAAAAATAAAGGAAGCTTTGTAACTCACATACACAGTAGGCATTGCTTTTAATTAAGGTGTGTTTGGGAGCAGGAGTTGGTGGGGCTACAGACTAAATTTATTTTGTGGGTCATCATTCACCATCATAATCATGCATCCTACTGCATGCCCATATCATATTCAGCCAAAAATAAAAAATAAAAAAACTTTTTAGACTCCAAAATACATCCCCTCCCATATATATCCACCAAGATATCAATTGAGATCTCCCAAATTGACTTTGATACAAACTTCTTACAGCTCGACTTTCTTTGTTACCCAAATGTGTCATAAGGTCTTAACAAGAGAATTATTCTCCTGTCAATAATTAAAAAAGAAAAATACAACAGTAAATCCGCATTAGAAGTAAATAACAACAAATTTTTGTTGTTGTTGTTTTGTATTTATTGATGCTTTCTAAAATATCTCAAATGTAATATATATTAATGACCCGATAACATTTTATTTAAAGTTTGTAAGACTGACTGATTGCCTAGTTGTCTATACCTTTTAACTAGATGACAATTTTCATGGCTCTAGTTGTAAAGCATTTATCTATATTTTCACAATTGAAAAACTAATTAATCTATAAATTAGAGAATGGTGAAAAGTAGCACATACCTGTCTTTTGCCTTTGCCCACATCTTATATTAATTCACAAACCCAATGCAAGGGAATTAAAAGCAGCCATGATCCTGTGACAAATAGTGATGGTATCACTTATCAGAACCAGGTCCAACTTTCTTTGCTAAGCCTTTTTTTTTTTTTTTCTTTTGATTTTTTTATGTGTCATATGAACTGGCAAAGGAGATAAAGAAGGCAAGCTTGAAGGTTTCTGTCTCAATCTTCTACTTCTTTCCTTTCTCATTAGATGCGGATTTTAAGGTGAGAGATTGTGTGTGTGTGTGTATGAGAGAGAGAGAGAGAGAGAGAGAGAGAGAGAGAGAGAGAGAGAGAGAGAGAGAGAGAGAGAGAGAGAGAGAGAGAATCATATAATATTAATAAATTCATATAGCCCCTGTTTGGAACCTGGCTTTCCTTACCTTCCTTCTCATTATCACCCTCTCTCAAGTTCCCATTTACTCAATATAAAGAGTCCAATTAACCAGACAGATCCATTTCTCCAGAGTCCAGACCCCCAGATCCCTCCCTCTCTCTCTCTCTCTCTCTCTCTCTCTCTGTGTCAAAAGCAGTGCCTGCTGGTGTTTTTGTTTCTTGATCATATCACAATTGCTCTTTACAATGAGAGACAAAGTGTCATGTTTTGGAGAAAATGCAGTAAATGTGTCTCACCCTTCATGTTCCAGCCAAAAAAACATTGCTTGTGTCTCTGCAAGTTCAACTACTCCTTCAGTCCAAAATGCAGTCACATGCCTCTACAAAATCACTCTGTCTTCCACCAAAAAGCAGTTCTTGGTCACAGTCACTTGGTGCAAGAACCACTATGCACAAGGCCTGAGCATCAAAGTTGGTGATGACCCCTCAACCTCCTTCAAGCTGAACATGAATTCGCGCCTATTCCGGAAGAAGAAGGGCACCAAGTTCCTCGAATCCGATAATTCGAAGGTGGAAATCATTTGGGATCTCTCCAAAGCCAAGTATGATGCTTTTGGCCCTGAACCTGTTGATGGGTTCTACATCCTGGTCATGGTTGACTCAGAAATAGGCCTAGTTCTTGGTGACATGGCTGAAGAAGCTGTGACCAAGAAGTTCAAAACCAGCACTTCCCCAATTGCTAAGACCTCTCTCATTTCAAGACAAGAGCATTGTTCAGGCAATGCCCTTTACTCCACCAAAGCCCAATTCAGTGACACAGGGATTTCACATGACATTTTGATCAGATGCAGTGGAGAAAATGAGAGCCTGAAGCATCCAGTTTTGTCAGTTTGCATTGATAAGAAGACAGTGATTAGAGTGAAGAGGCTGCAGTGGAATTTCAGAGGGAATCAGACCATTTTTGTTGATGGTTTGCTGGTTGATCTGATGTGGGATGTTCATGACTGGTTCTTTGACAACCCTTCTTCAAGGTTTGCAGTGTTCATGTTCAGAACAAGAAGTGGGATGGATAGCAGGCTGTGGTTGGAAGAGAAGTTGATGCAGAAAGAGCAGGACAGTGTTGAATTCTCCTTGTTGATCTATGCCTGTAAGAGCTTATAATGAAACTTAGTCATTGAATTTTTTTTTTAATCATAATTCTCTTTGATATTTATGCTTTATTGTTATTATTAGTTCTTTTTCTCCCATTTCATAGAGGAATAGATACTAATTCATTTTGATCATTTATAAGAAAAGAAATAAGGTAATGTTTCAGAAATTTGATCGAAGTGTAGGTTGATAAATTTGACAGGTTTTGGTCTCTCTCTCTCCCTCTCTCTCTGTGAAACAAATGGTATTGAATCTTAATTTGCAAATTAGGATATCATATTGCATAGTGCTAGTATATCAATTATGTGATATAGGGGTCACTGTATAAGGTTCAAAAAAGTTCAAAAGGCAAAGAAAAAGACACCCAAGAGATATCAATGGAGATCTGCACTGAAAGGGCAATTGGGGATTTTGAGTGTCACTGATAATCACTTTTGAGCCATAGAAGAATCAAATAAAGTTGAAAAATCCCTCATTAGTCATTAATGATCAGCACTATTTGACAAGTATTTTCAATCAACATGGAAAACAGATGATTTATTCCCTTCATAGGAATATGGAAGATTAATGCTTTCTCTTATTGTTTATTTCCAAACAAAATTACAGAAAATTTCTCTTCTAATTTTTTCCATTTTTTATAATTAAAAAACAGACTGAATGATTTGTCTAATATTTTATATTTATATATTATTTTTCCCCCATATTGGTGGCATACCTTGGGCTTGACTTGTCAGGAGAACTTGTACACGTCCTTTGTTCCAAGAATGCCAACTCATTCACCCTTGTTAACAAGCCGAAAAATTGATCTATTTAAAGGCTCGAAGAAATTATTTTATGTGACCGATACACCGTTATATGGTATAATCAATTTAATGGATTATAATATAGGTAAATGTTAATATTATACTCTACTAATATAAATATACCGTATGTTGAATTAATTATATCACATGACGGTGTATCGGATACACTTAATAATTTTTTCAAGGCTTGACTTGGTGTAGCTTGTGATTGTGAAAATTGAGTTTGGCAACAGATTAAACAGTTCAAGGACAGATTTTGGTTTTCTTTTCGGTTTTCTATGATTGTCCAACAACAATATCACCCATTACATAAGTAATCCAATTCCTGGCCAAAAAAAAACAACCATATCTTTTTTTTTTGTCAAATACAACAATATCAATTTAATTACTTAAGAAGCTAAGAGATAGCAAAACTACAAAGCCAAAAGTCTTTGGGATAATTTGTTCAAGTAACTGAAACTTGAAAAGGCAAATACCAAAATAGGGTTTAAAAGTTAAAACAAACCCTATATAGGTCAGTTTTGCCAACAAGTGCACAAAAGATCCCAACTAAAAACAATTATATAAGAATGACTAGTCAATTTTGAATTGGCTAGTAAACTAAGGCTAGGGCCAAAACTGTTAAGCCTGGGTGGTGTCCCTTCATCTCAGACCCACTGCTAGTACAAGTCTATGGTCCCATTTGTCTTAAAACCATTGTCTGGTCGACAAGAAGAATCCAATCATTTCATGGCTTCCCATATATAGCACCACAAAAGACCCCTTGCTTAGAACACAAGGCCACACGGCCATGCATTCTCTGTATATTTAACTTAAAAGGACTCAAGTACTATACAATTAATACAATATGAAAAAATGGTAGTAACCTTCCCTTTCTACATTCTTTCTTCCCCGTTTATTCCGCAGTATCATTTCATAATTGAAGCTATTTATTTTTAAAAATTACTTGTTAAAAATCAACTCTGTAAGAAAATTAATTGAATCCAAAATTGTTTAGTTTTCTAACTTAAATAAGTATTTTTGGTAATAGCTAGCTAGATTAATCGTATATTTATTGATAACACTTAAATAATCTTTAAATGATGAGATAGAAAATAAAAAATTTTGATTATACAATTACACTGCGTAACAGAGAAAAGATAGTAGCATTCTTCAGGAAATTAATTTCAGCCAGGCTGCCTAGGTAGCTCATAAAGGGTGGATATATAAATGAATGTGTACATGTAGGTGTAGTGTTGGTGAGGAGAGTGGTTGAGTGGGTGCTGGTTTTCATTAATTCTGATCATGCCAAATTATGCTCTGACGAATTGAGATTGTGCATTCTAGTCCCTCAATCCTCATGATAAAGGACACTACTGTGCTATTCATGGAGCATCTCATTCTCAAACAGTCGTACATAAATTTACAGCTGAAGTAAGTTTAATGTTGGGTCATTTAGTATGGCACGGGCATACCCACCCACGACCCTCTAAAAAACCAAAGTACTTTGTATTATGACTATTATTGTATCATTAAATACCATGTATTATGGTCAAAGGTTAATAGGAAAGCTAATGGGGTTGCATATTCAATCTCAAAACTAGCTCGAAGGAAGATGTGTCCTCGGGAATGGGTTTCTCACCCACCATCTTTCATTGCTGGAGTTCTTGTTTCTGATGGACTCTCTTTAAATTAGCTTGGATATAGGATTCTTTGTAAGGAGATTTAGAGTTCAATCAATTTTATGAGTTTTTCTTAAACTAAGACTAGTAGTGATTTAGGGTTTTTAATCAAGTTCTTTTATTTTTCTTCTATAACGGCTTTATGTTAGGTTTTAACTTCAGAATTTTGGGCCCTAGAAGCCCAGAATTAAAACCTAACATACAGCCTCTACAAAACTCATTCTACATCCTAGGAGGAGAAATATCCTTCAAATCGGGGAATGACTTTATTATGAATTAAAAAGGATTTTCTTATAAATTAAAATGACTTTGTAATGAATTAAAAGAATTTTCTTACAAATTTTAAAATATTTTCGGTCTTCATCTAAAAACTGTTTTTCTAAAAGACTTAAGTCTAATTAACTCTTCTTTGTATAGCTATAATTAGTTGTAGTTGTTTTGCTTTTCTATTGTCGGGTTTGATTTCCTTTGTACTTGGTGTTTTTTTTGTGTAATGAAATATATTTTGGCAAAAAAAAATACCATGCATTAACTTTCACTACCAATTTTTGAATATTAGCTTGTACAAATATGGCACTTTTTTATTTATTATTATTCTTATTTAATTCCTAATTGATCCACTCACTTTTTCTTTTTGGTTTCAATTCCACTCACTTTTTCATGTAAATTCTTTGCTTGTCTCCTTACATTATTTTGACTATATATCTGAATTGAACCATATATCAAATAGAAAACATTTGCATCGATTGTTTAGCTTGGTTTTTCTTGTTTTAATCATAATATTTAAGAATTTATGTAAATTTTATTCACATTAAAAATGCTACAAATTTATTTTACCATTTATTTTATATTCTTTAATAATTAATACACGGCTATGATTAAAAATTAAGTAAAAACAAGCAGAGAATCTGTTACAATTGCATTGATACATGCCTTTTGAAATAAATTTTTATATAGGAGATAATTAATGTGAGACAATGCTAATTGGTGCAATTAATATGTGTGGCTCAACAAGTGATTATCAACCGTAAGGAATTTGACTGGAAAAAAATGAATGGAATATCTTCTTCAGTTGCGAACTTGCGATGAAGATCTTTTGAGATAACCTCACACTTGTTGCAAAACGGGCATGAGCCATGCATGTCCCAGTAATGTATATATTGAAAAGATATGTTAAAAAATTGAATTTATTGATTTTGTAACTCAAAGGATAAGAAGCACTGATCTCTCAGCAGTCATGCAGCACGCGCTCTTCAAGCGACTTTTCTTATTTTGTATATGTAAATTTATTTTTAATTTATATTTATAGTAGAGGTTTGATTTATTTATTTACGTTTTTTTTTTTTTTACAAATAAGATGTACTTATATTAATATTTTTTTATTGAATGATGAATGGAAAATTGGAAATGAACAGAAAGTTGAATGATGATGAGTCATGAAGGTTGATTAATATTGATATTTTTTATAAATTTTTTAAATAGATCAACATTGATATTATATAAAGAACATGAATTTCTTTTGGGATGAACGTTTATTAAAATTCATCTGTATTTCAAAAAAAAATCATATGCATTATATGCTACTTTCCTTTATTTTTGTTTATTGTCTTCTTAGACAGAGATTTGGTTGGTGAACAACTTCTTATTGAATGTTTTTTTTGTTAATTAAAAATTTTTTTTTTCCATATGAAGTTAAATGGCTCAAGAACACATTCTAATTGTACGTACTTGGCTTATGAGGTTTTTTTTTTAGCAAATTACAATTTAGTATCTCAACTTTACATGTTTCAATTTAATACCTCAATTTTGAAAACTTGCAAAAAAGTATCTCAACTTTCATTTTGTGTCAAAATAGTATCTCTACTAGTTTTTCTGTCAAATAAACCATTATATGCTGATGTGACAGAGGCATTTTCGTCTTTTTCCCCAAAATTTTAAAATAATTAAAATAAAAAAATTTCATAAAATAAAAATAACATTTCCCTTTCTCCTTCCCCACCCATACCCACGCAAAACCACCCTCCCCGCCCCTACCCAGCCTCTCCCTTCCCCTCCCCTCCTCTCCCCAGCCAGCCCCTCCCCTCCCCAGCCAACCCCCACCCCAGTCCCGTCGCACCCCCCAGCCCCAGCCTCTCCCCTCCCCTCCCCGCCCTGCCCCCACCCAGCTTCATCCCATCCCCTTCCCTTCCCGCCCCCACCCAGCCCTCCCCCAGCCATCCCAGCTCGCCCCCACCCATCCTCCCCCCTCCCCCCTCACTCCCCCTTACCCAACCCCAACCCCAACCCAGCCCCCTCACCCCTTACCCAAACCCCCGACCATCCCCCTGCCCATTTCCCTAGGGGTGGGCATAATAACCAGCGCACCGAACCAAACCAACCGAAAAAACACCGAGTTGACCAAAAAGTCAACACAATAAGAGAAAACCGAACCAAACCGTATATGGATGGTTCCGATTCCGGTTTCATGCTCATTTTACCCAAACCAAACCGTGTAATTTTTATGCACATTTTATACATTTTTGTACACATTTTATACATTTTTATACACATTTTATACATTTTTTTTTACCCTAAAATATATTTTATATAATCCTATGAGTTTAATATTATATATATATAATAATGTTTTAGTATATAATTTTAGTTATATCTTAAATAATAAAAGGCTTTTTTACTCAAATACCACCCAAACTTTTTTTCTTGCCAATTTACCACCTGAACTTTCACATATTGGCCAATTTACCACCTACCGTCATTTTAGTTAAATTTTCTGTTTATTTCAAGGGTATTTTCGTCATTTATATAAAAAAAGCATTTTAAATATTAAAAAAAAATCTAATTAAACCCCCTAAAAAAAAAGGGTATTTCCATTTTTTCTTTTAGTTTTTAATTTTTTTTCTAATTATATTTTAAAAAAAGTTTTTAAAATAATAATATTTTTTATTGTATTCAAGGGCAAAATGGGAAGTTTGGGAAATTTTTTGATGATTTAACAGAAAAATAGATGTTAGGTGGCAAATTAGCACATATTAATAATTTCAGGTGGTAAATTGGCAAGAAAAAAAGTTTGGGTGGTATTTGAGCACACCCCCTATAGTTCAGGTGCTATTTGGGTAAAAAAGCCATAATAAAATTAGTATTCTATTTCTATATACTCTATAGTCTATAATCTATATAATAATGTTTTATACATATAGAGTTATATATAAACTTAGTATAGTTAGTTATATATAACTATATAAGTAATATATAATTATAGTAGTATACTAGTATATACTATAGTAGTATATAGTTATATATATACTATACTCATTACTCTATAATAGCTATATATAATTTTATATATAGTTTTAACTTATAACCCAAATTTGCCCAAACCCCAAACGAAATCTCAATCTCTCCAAAAATGCCAATATGAATAATAACTCATTAAACTCAGAACCGTAGTGGAGAACCAAATCGAACTGCACCGCACTTTGAATGGTTTAGTTTGGTTTGGTTTTTTTTCTTCATTTCCGATTTTTAGCACCGAACCACACCGTATAGGAACGTCCAGTGCAGCGCACAGTTTTGGGGGTGAACCGAGCTGAACCGCACAGCGCCCATCCCTACATTTTCCCCAAAATTTTTTTATTTTTAAATTTTAATTATTTTTAAAAAAATTTGTATTAAAAATTTTTAAAAAATATTATTATTTTTAAAATTTAGAGAAAAAGACGAAAATACCCCTACCACGTCAGCAGATAACAGTTTATTTGACAGAAAAACTAATGGAGGTACTATTTTGATACAAAATGAAAGTTGAGATACTTTTTTGCAAGTTTTCAAAGTTGAGATACTAAATTGTAATTTGCTCTTTTTTTTTCTTCTTAATTTTAATATTTAATTTTTCTTAACTGAAGTTGGTTCAGATTCTACTTCATGTGGTTGTTTCTTATTTTACGAATTTATTCATTTTAAGGAAAATTTCTTCTACATAATATTTTTATTAATTATGAACAATTTTGGAAGAACGAATGTTTCATCAAACAAAGGAAGTTGCATTTATATATAAAAATAATGAAATTTAATAACATAGATAATCTCAATAAAAAAAAATATAGATAATCAATTGACATTATGTATATTAAATTCGAACATATATGTAGAAGTCCTATTAGAGCATTCAGAGTAGTTGTTAAATAGTTCAATTTTGTGAACTATTTTGGTATCTATTGAACTTGAACTACAGTTTTAATTACAGTTTTTATTCAATAGTTTAGTTCAAAAATTTAAAAAGAGAGACAAGAAATGATAATGCAGTCCATGTGTCGACATGAGAGAAACTGTAGATATATATTTTTTTTTTCACATGGTGAGCCAGTTTATTGAAATAAATTTCACTTCAGAATTCATATTTTTTATCTTTAAAATAAACTATTGATCCTTAATTTAAAATGATCTCTAACATTGCAAGTCATTTTTTTAGTTTTAGTTTAATTTATTGTAATAAAATTGAAATGAACCTCAATTCTCTTATAATTTTTGCCCAATACATCAACTTCTATATGTTTATTTTTGTTCTAGAGACTTCAATTTATAGAGGCGACCCTGACTTTCAGATTAGCACTCTGAGCTCCTCAAATTATGAGGAGACAAGAGCTGACTGCTGGCTTTATGGCCGGCGATGTTGTAGGAAGATAATAAAATGTGCCGACCGCGAAATGTTGGGATAAAACTATTTGTTAGTGACTTAGTGCTAGTGGATTGTGATTTACAATTGTTATTTAGGCAGATTTTTTGGTAACGTATTTATGTGTAAGTTTTGAACTTTAAATGATAAAATAAATTTTTAATTAATCAAAGCTGATCTTGAGGGTAGATAAATGAGATAATTATTTTAGGTCCTTAAATATTGAGGGTTCACAAATTTTATAAATTTCATATATATTATGATTATTTTTGTGACTGCTTATTAAAAAATGATGTAAATGTACATAAATGATTAATAATGTTTTTTTTTTTTTATGATTCGCCTCGAACTTTAGAATCTCAAAACTGATATCCGGCAATTAATCTTTAAATGTTAAGCTAAAAAAAAAAAAAAAGAATTAGGGGGATAACATCTATTAAAGAAAAGATAAGAGTTGTGATTACTAGCTTTTGTGGAGCATCTCATCAGAAACTTCAGGCCACTTCTCGGTTGCATTCCTTATTGGGAAAATTTTATAGTGCAAATTCTAATACCATACAGCTACTTTTCTAATTTTTGAATCCATTGAAACACAATCCAGCTAGGGAGACCTTTTTCTCAGAGGTCCTTGGAAGCCAAAGTTTTCTCTTGAGGATCACATTATCTTCAAAGAACCATCATAATTTCTCTTGCATGCGTCTTGCCTTGTGACTGACTCATTTCTTAGCTATGTGCATAAATTAAATTAAACAACTTTAATGTAGGTAAAAACATCTGGGTCTACCTTTAACCACCCTCTCGATCAAGAGTCTCAACACTTTCCAACCCCTTTTAATGATCGCTTGTGTTCGTATGATTAATCATCTGGGCATAACGACAAGTCACACAAGGCTTAACATCATGTCGTTTGGGCCTAGACCCAAAAGCTACGCCCCCGCTAGGCTCCGGCCTCCTAGGCCTTGACCTTCTAGGCTCCGGCCCCATAGGCTCCGGCCTCCTAAGCTCCGGCCCCATAGGCTCCGGCCCCATAGGCTCCGGCCTCCTAAGCTCCAGCCTCCTAGGCCCCGACCCGTGTCAACTCACTCGGATCCTCGAGACCGGTGACACGTGGCGCTCCTACAGTGCAAGTCCTCACAAGGGATACGTGTCATCACCGGATTGGTTGACACTCTTCCAAAGGTACTATAAAAGAGGTACCTTCTTGTCACAAAAGGACAACTGAAATCATTATTACACTATTCACTCACTCTGCTCTCAGATCTCTCTGAACACTGACTTGAGCGTCGGAGGAGCTTTGGCCGGCACCACACCGGTGCCCTTCCCGCTCACTTTTGTGTACTTGCGCAGGGTGCTTTGGATATCATTCTCTCTCATTACTCACCAGTCGGACCCAGCTATCCGTTCCTGCCCCACTTCGACGTGTCATCCGCTCAGTGGTGGGTCAACGGGCCTACGTGGTTCGACTCGACGTTGACTGCTCTACCATTTTTTTAGCATCAACAGTTTGGCGCCGTCTGTGGGAAAGTTACAACTTTTCCCCATTGAATTCTCTACCCTCAGTTGAGGTGCAAAAAAAAAAACCTTCCGAGCTTCCGAGCTCCCGAGCTTCCGAGCTCCCTAGCTTCCGAGCTCCCTAGCTTCCGAGCTACCGACCCTCACAATGTCTGACGGAGGTCCTATCCTCGATCAAGTCGACAACACCCCGCTGGTTGACAAGCGAGGTAAGAAGACTGCCGAATCTAATCAGGAGGAGTACATCCAGCGATTGGAGGCTCAGCTCCAACGAACCCAGGAGCAGCTCGACCTCCAAAAAGGTGCAATGCAGCTTTATGAGCGACTCCTTCGCGACAGGGAAGGACATACCACTCCCCGGAGTGGTGAGAGGAGGAACCCCCATGACAGGGACGAACACACCACTCTCCGGAGTGGTGAGATGAGGGATCCCCCCCGAAGGGACCAAAATGTTCCCCGCCAATTGGATGTAGGGCAAGGTAGCCATCCGCCCCCAGGTTTCCAAAAGAGACTTATCCACCCGGTCAGCCGGGCTCGATCTGGCGAGCATCCTACCCGCTCTGAGGAGTTCCACATTTATCGAGACTGTCGTCATCTGCTCGATGACAACCGCTCTCGGCCAGAAGAGCAGCGGACAAACCAGGACGAATCCAATCCGCGTCCCCATGACTTGGAGGAAGAGCAGGCTCCTCGTCCCAAGCGACGACGGGGAGAAGAGCAGGTTTTCTCGGCTGGGCGCCGCGCAGAAGATGACACTTTCACAAGTGAGCAAGTCGCTGACTCCGGTAACAGCGGATCCCTTCCACCAGACCAACTCCAACAACTCCTCATGGACATCAGCGAACGCCTGAGGAGAGTGGAGGAGGGAAGTCGTGGTGGGCACCCATCTTTAGACACAAGGGAGCTGCCTGGACCTTTCACAGCTCGCATCCTATCCACTCCTCCGGTTGGCGACGTCCGACCTCCCAAAATCACTCCATACACAGGGAAGGAAGACCCATATGACCACCTCATGAGTTTCAGATCCGCTCTGGAATCTAAAGGTGCTGATGACATTACGAAGTGTCGAATCTTCCCTTCCACCCTCTCTGGCAGTGCAAGGGACTGGTTCTACCAACTTCTTCCGAGCTCGGTTGATTGCTTCAACGAGCTCCGAGAGCTCTTCCTAGGCCAATATATCATCCAGACCGATAGAATCTACACCACGGATGACCTGACTCGAGTCCGACAGGGCAGCAGGGAATCCCTCCGGGAATACATCACTCGATTTCAGCTGGAACGATCTCGGTGTCGCGATTGTGATGAGAAGGTAGCCTTCGCTGCTTTCAAGGGTGGTCTCCTAGAGGGGGACTTCCTGTTTGAAATCAACCGCCGCAATCCGCGCACCTACAAGGAACTCATGCACGAGGCCATTGCCTATGCCACGGCCGAATTCAAAACATATGGGAAGAAGCCGCCTACCATGGATCGCCCAAGTACCGACCAGGCCATCATAGTGCCACCCCAGCCCAAGCCCTACTCGGGTAACCAGCATGGGGGGTCCGGGAAAGAGTTCAATAAGTTCACCAAGAAACAATTTGGTGATGGTAGAGGTGGAGGACAACGAAGGGAGGAAACCTATCAGACATCCTATGCCTCCAGGTTCAAAGTCTATACAATTCTCACTGTTACTTATACAGAGTTGTATCCCCAGATCAAGGACATACTTCCTAAGCTCCCACCCCGCCCACCACAAACACGATACCGGGCTCACAAGAATTTCTTTTGCCTTTACCATGACGACCATGGGCATGACACCGAAGCATGCAGAGCTTTTAAGGAGGCAATAGAAACTTTGGTACAGGAAGGAAAGTTGGATGGTTTTATAGACAAGGAGGCCACCGAGAAGGCCAAGACCGAAGGACAACGACGGGGGCGGGTCAATACCATCTGTGGGGGCCCGACCCTTGCTGGCAACTCCAACAGGGCTAGGAAGGAATACGCCCGAAGTGCTCAGCAATGCTCCGGCGTTATGGCTGTAGACTTCCACCGTGGAAAAAAGACTCCTAAGCTCGGGTGGTCACCCATTTCCTTTGCTGAGGAAGAGGAACGTGATTTGATTTTCCCACACGATGACCCCTTGGTCATCGAAGCCACCATAGCTAATTTTGATGTGGCTCGGATCCTTGTCGACTGTGGTAGCTCCGTTAACATCCTCTTCGCTCCAGCCTTCACCGCTCTTGGAATCGACCAGGAGAGGCTTGACCGGTCGATCGCTCCTTTGCTCAGCTTTTCGGGCGACATGGTCACCCCTCTTGGTGGGATCTACCTTCCCCTCACCCTCGGGAGGTATCCTTCGTCCGCTACCACAACTACTCAGTTTTTGGTGGTCGACTGCCCCACAGCTTATAACGTCATCCTGGGACGACCGGCCCTTAACCAATTGAGGGTTATGATCTCCACTCACTTACTTTTGATCAAGTTCCCGACCCCATGTGGAACGGGGGTAGTCAAAGGCAATCAAGTGTCAGCCAGGTCCTGCTATATAACTTCAATCAAGAAGAAAAAAGAGGTCAAGCCCTCTATGGCTGTTTGTGTCTCCAACACCTGCCCTACCCCCGACGCCCTACAAAATCATTGAGGTCGTCCGTCCAGGCACATACAGGCTCCGCGCCACAACCGGCAAGGAACTCGGCCACCCTTGGCGCGCCGAGCACCTCCGCTACTTTTACAAGTAGACACATATTGTACCCCCCGGGGACTTTTTTCAATTTCATCTATGTTATCGCTTTAGTAAATGAGAGTCCTACCATGGACACATTTTTCTTCATTTTTATTCAAAGTGTTAATTGGCTGTATGGACCCCCGGGCCATCAGGCATCCGACCCTACCCATACCCGCCCCATGCATTTAAGGGAAGCCAAGTACCATGCATTCAGGGCGCGGCTATGGCAAATGCATTCAAGGGAAACTAAGTACCATGCATTCACGGAAGTCCTACCACGGACACTTTTTTCTTCATTTTTTCTCAAAGTCTTAATTGGCTGTATGGACCCCCGGGCCATCAGACATCCGACCCTGCCCATATCCGCCCATGCATTCAAGGGAAGCTAAGTACCATGCATTCAGGGCGCGGCTGTGGCACATGCATTCAAGGGAACTTAAGTACCATGCATTCAAGGGAAAATCAATCTCATGCATTCAAGGGAAACTAAGTACCATGCATTCAGAGAAAAATCAATTTCATGCATCCAAGGGAAACTAAGTACCATGCATTCGATAACATTCTGCAATACCATGTATTCAAAAGAAGGGCATCCTACCCCATAACGGGTTGGACACCCTCCAAATCATCCAAATATCATAAAGTACAAAGGGAATAATCAAAAGAGTTTGTAATTTGGTACGGGCTACATCCGACCCGCCATATAACTCAAACAAAAATAGGGCGATGGTCCGCCCACCCCTGCCCCCGGGCCATGTTTGCTTCAAACATTTATTTGGGATCCTCTCCCATGTCATGCTCCCCACCTGTGGATGCTCCATCCTCGGGCTCTTCCCCCTGGGTACCTCCCTCTGGAACATTGGCATGTCCATCATTACTGCCAGCCCCTAACAGACCACCTGCTTGGCTTGGCTCAGCTCCTCCTCGCACTGCTCCAACTCTTGCCTAGCCTGGTCTGCCTCCTTCCTGGCCTGCAGTAGCTCGGCCTGCAATGCATTGATTAGGCTTCCTGCCCCGGCTCGAGCCCAGGCTTCCGCCCTGCTCACCACCCAGGCTTCCGCGCCGCGCACCCACCCAGGCTTCCGCGCTGCTGACACCAGCTTCCTCCGAGCTTTCGCCCCGTACACCGCCAGCCCCGGCCCGAGCCCAGGCTTCCGCCCCGCGCACCCACTCAGGCTTCCTCGCCACGCACCCACCCAGGTTTCCGCGCCCCTGACGCCAGCTCTCTCCGAGCTTCCGCCTAGTGCACCACCAGCCCCGGCCCGAACCCAGGCTTCCGCCCCGCACACCTGCCCATCAAAAAAAAAAAAAAAAAAAACAACAAAAATCAAGATGGGAAGTACTCGGAATACCAAGACAACACCATGGACATATCAAGATCGCTACTGGTTTCCCACCCCTCATATGTGCTCTTCCACCCCCAAATTTACAACATTCACCCTATCACTTTTCACATGCTCAGCCACCAACCATTTATCAAAGCCAATATTCAAAAAATCAATTCAAGGGGAAGAGCCATGACAACCCATGCCTTACCAGTCTTCCGCGGCTTCAACAGCTCAGACGGGTTCCGACCCACTCATCTTGTTTCCTATGTACCTGGCAAAAAACACAACAATACCCAATAAATTACAAAGTCCAAAATGAAGGCATGTTGCCTACCCAGTGCTCGGTAAGGCTCATACCCACTTGCACCTCCACCTGCTCCTACTCACATTTTCCACAAATTCACAATTCCAAATTTTTCCAAGGCAACAAATTTCACAAACAAAGGGCTAGGAGGAATTTCAAAGTATCTACCTCAAGTGCTCAAAACAAGCTTCAATTTTTTGACCCGCTCAATCCGCGCCCTCCGAGCAGCCCCTCCTACCCGAGCAGCCGCGCACCCGAGCCCACGCTCAAATCCGGCCTGCGCCCACTATTTTCGAGCCGAGCAGCCCACAAATCCGGCCCGACCTGCACAGCTTCCGAGCACGCAGCACTCCGACCCGAGCACGCAGCAGCTCCGCCCAGCAGCCCGCGCCGATCCGCCCACTTCCACTCGAGCCCCTGCACCGCGCCTCCACTGCAGCACCGAGCCCAGCCCGCGCACACAAGCCCGACCCGAGCACTCCATCACCCACCCGAGCAAAGCCTCCGACGGGCGCAGCTCTCCCTCCAACCCGCGCCGACCCGAGAAGAGCAGCTCGCGCTCCGATCCGGCCCGAGCCACCAAGCCCTCTGCGCAGCACTCCGCGCCGATCCAAGCGGAGCCGCCAGCCCTGCGCAGCACCTCCGAGCAGCTCCTCTGCTGCCAGCCTCCGCCCCGCGCAGAAAATTCGGCCCGAGCCCAATCCGATCCAAGCCCCTGCTCTGCGCCCGGTCCGGTCAGCAACTCCCTCCGACCCGAGCAAGTCCGGCACCCAATGCTCCTCGTCGCCGACCCGAGCACCACCCCGGTTCCTCCGACCCGAGTTGCTCCCCCCCCCCGACCCGAGCTTCCCTTTTCTGCACTGCCCCTTTCCCAGCACCCCTGTTGGCTATATAAAAAAAAACAAACATAACAAAAACGGGTGCAGCACTGTTTGGTTATAGAGATTCAAAAAAAAAAAAAAAAAAAAAAAAAAGGGCAGCTTTCTCTCTCCTGACATAGTACAAAAAAAAAGGGAGAGGAGGGGAGAGATGAGGGTGTGGAAATCTTTATATTTGGGCTCTACCATTTCATGCAAGATTCTCATTTACAAAGGGCGACATCCCACCATTGAAATCGGACGAGATTCACTGGGATTACACGAAGCGTCTACTGCTCGGAACACAGGGTGATCAGAAATTCAAAAAAAGAAAAAAAAAAAAAAAAAAGGGAAGTCTTTCATATGTAACCCCCAAGCTTTCCTGCAGTACAGCTTTTCTTGCTAAGGAACTTGGGGAACTTCTAGACAGTAGCTTAAGCAGGAACAAGTGTGTGGTTACTTGTCGTTCTGCTCGGACTCTTTTGTGTACAAAGTTCCCAACCAAGAAGTATCTTTTGCTCGGAAACTTGGGGGACTTCTGTTCGTATGATTAATCATCTGGGCATAACGACAAGTCACACAAGGCTTAACATCATGTCGTTTGGGCCTAGACCCAAAAGCTACGCCCCCGCTAGGCTCCGGCCTCCTAGGCCTTGACCTTCTAGGCTCCGGCCCCATAGGCTCCGGCCTCCTAAGCTCCGGCCCCATAGGCTCCGGCCCCATAGGCTCCGGCCTCCTAAGCTTCAGCCTCCTAGGCCCCGACCCGTGTCAACTCACTCGGATCCTCGAGACCGGTGACACGTGGCGCTCCTACAGTGCAAGTCCTCACAAGGGATACGTGTCATCACCGGATTGGTTGACACTCTTCCAAAGGTACTATAAAAGAGGTACCTTCTTGTCACAAAAGGACAACTGAAATCATTATTACACTATTCACTCACTCTGCTCTCAGATCTCTCTGAACACTGACTTGAGCGTCGGAGGAGCTTTGGCCGGCACCACACCGGTGCCCTTCCCGCTCACTTTTGTGTACTTGCGCAGGGTGCTTTGGATATCATTCTCTCTCATTACTCACCAGTCGGACCCAGCTATCCGTTCCTGCCCCACTTCGACGTGTCATCCGCTCAGTGGTGGGTCAACGGGCCTACGTGGTTCGACTCGACGTTGACTGCTCTACCATTTTTTTAGCATCAACAGCTTGGAAGACCCCACACCCCTTAAACAAAAAAAAAAAGTTATTCAAAAAGTTCAACATAGTACTTAAGGGAGGCTATGCAGCACAATGAATACCACTTTAATTTTTAAACCTCTACCCATTAATGGTGTTTGTTCTTGTGACTAGAATAACTCACTTAGAATGCAGCAGCTATTGTGATGCATTCCACATTTTGACTTCTTTCACATATCTTAAGAATTAAGATAGAGTAAAATACATCACATCTTTTTACCAGATGATGTGGTAATTAATGAGAAATCATATATATGGATGCTGGATGCGCCTGAGAAGGCGAAGGGGTGGGGCTGCTGGGTTGGGTAGGTGCGTGGGTTTTTGTTTTTAATTATCTCTCTCATAATTATAATTTAAGGATTTTTTTTACCTTAGCTGGTTAAAATGAAAACTAAAAAATTATCTTAAAATGCATTAAAAACTACCGATGCAACTCCAAAATTAATTAAAAATACAAATGCATATGCAAATTTGTCACTGTATTAGCCCCGTTCTCTTTCACTTGGGCATCAAGTGATATAATGAAGTATTATTGTTGAAAAAATTGCAAAACGAGTGGCAAAATTCAATGTCTACATTGAGGCTAAAATTGTAATACTCAAAACTCTAATTTCTTATATAATTCGCGTAATTTTTAACATTGTAAATATTTTTTTATTATATTTAAGGGGATCAAAATCCCAAAAGCTTGCCATTGCACAAAATTTAAACAACCTTTGGGTTCACGAGTTGAGCCCACCTCATGGTTTCACCAGTTGAGCCCACATCATGGGTTCCTGAGTTGAGCCCACCCAACTAGGTTCTTAATCATATTTAACTCAGCCACGTAGGTAGTTTAGTAGACCGAGCAAATTCTTCCACTCACCCCCAAAAAGATGATGGTGTCTAAATCCATAACCTCTCCTTGTGGTGTTGACTTAGAAGGGTGAAGAAGCTGTGGAGTGGTTGAGACCAAAGTGGTTGGGTCTGGGTGGTTAGGGTATTGGGGGTTGGGTATTTTGAAGGAATATAAATAGTGGGTTTAGGCATATGGGTACTTAGGGCCAGTTTGGTATTGCTGTAAGAAAAAATAGCTGTGAAGTAAAACAGCTGTGAAGTAAAGTCAGCTGTAAAATAAAGCAGTTGAGTGTTTGGTAAACTATGTTTTCAAAAGTGTTGTGAGTGCAGAAAACAGTATCAAAGTGTTTGGTAAATGTTAATATAAAAATACTATGATTGTTTATAATTACTAAAATGGACATGATGCTGAAAGTGCATTCCACTTATTTGTTTGGTAAAAATAATATGTTTTTTACTTGTTTTTGAAATTTTTGACTACAAATTTTATTAGCATTAATTTTTCTAAGAACAACATTATTAAATAAGTATGTCTATTATTTTTTTAGGTATATTATAATTTTAATCCTATAAATAAAATATCATAATTAATTATTACAATATAAAATATAATTAACAATGGACATATTTTTTAATTTAAAATAAACAATAAAATATCATAGAAATCAATGAGGGTATTATGGGTAAAATAAAATATTCATTGTTGCTGTGAGTCACTGCAGCTTTCAAAAGCACCTAGAAACCTACTTTCTGTTTTTGTTGTGAGGAGTTGAGAATTGTGGGGAAAAGCAGTTTTTTATTTTTTTACCAAACACCAAAACTGCTGTAGGTGATTGAGAATTGTCATCCACAGCAGCTTTTGGGTCCTTCACCGCAATCCCAAACGGGTAGTTACTAATATGACTTTTGGTTTTATAGAAGTTAATTTTAGTTTTTTGTTTTATAACCTATTTGTTATATTAATATGAAGCCCCTTTTTATGTCTAATTGACATAGATCTTATTGCATTTGGTACTTTTCATTTTTGGTAGAAATATAATAAGAATAGTCATTAATAAGCAATTGACAGTGTGCAAAGCTTAACCAAAAACATTCAATTGGCAACAACATAGCCATTGGTATGGCACAAATGAATCCTGCTAGCAATTGTACATCCCATTTGATATTTGTCACATTAAAAGTGAGTTGGAAATTGAGATTATGGAAAAAAAAAAAAAAAAACAAGATTCTAGTAATCTGTTGTTGCAAAGCTTCAATGATGGCAAAGTTTAACAAGTTTAGCATCTCAGTGTTTGTCAATGCAGTCCCAAGAAAATTAAAATTCTAGACAGCTGAGAAGAAAGATGAGGAGAAGTGGGAAGAACTACTTAAAATATGCCCTTTAAAGGAGTTTGCACTCTTTGAGACCTATAATTTCTTTCAACAGCAGCTACAAAGAAAAGAAGAAGAGGAGATAAAGGAGTTTGCACTCTTTGAGACCAATAATTTAATGTCTTGATTTCCTGGCATCATGGATTCACAGCCAAAACCATGACTACTACAAGAGAAAGCAAAGAGACAAAGACATTTCCCAAAGTGTTAATGGATCCACCCTCCGAAATGACCTTGCTTTCTGCAAAACCCATTGGAAACACCAGATATTACTATTTTTCAAATAATTGGTAAATATAATGTATCCATCTTCAGACTTTATGAAATTAGGGACTTACTGCATTGTTTTGGGTGACATATGCACCTCAACCCAGCACCACAATTGCCATTCGGCTTTTCACACTCATTGCAGATATTGGGTACATGGTCAGGGATGTCAAAAGAAATCCTTGTCCTCAACTCATGATATCCTTCATAGTTCTCATCTGAATATTTTCTATAGACCCTGCTGTAACAGGAGCAGTTCAGATCTCTTGGATGAAATCCTATGTCAATCTTTGTGATATCATCAAGTAGGAAACAAGAAGATGATGAAGAAAGTCCTCCAAGTTCTGGCTCTTGAATATTTGAAGAAGCTCCACATGTAGGTAAGCATGTGAAACTATGAAAAGGTGGTGATGATGGAAGGCTTTTGTTTGAGCAGTTGTGGAGCAAAAGTGAGTTGGACTGTAATTTAGGAGGGACATAGTGGAGTGAAGAAGAACAAGAAGTGTGGGAGATGGTCAGAGTTTTACATTTGTAGTTGGTGGTAGAGGTTCTATTGCTATAGTATTGCTTCTGAGATTTGCAGATGATCATGTGGTTTAGTGGGGACAACAATGCAGTTGAATTTGGTTTTGAAAAGGGTGTTTGAATTTTGAGTTTGTCACAAATGCTTGTTGAAGCATCTTGAGGAACTGAAGTTGTCAACCAGAAATTGAGTACTAGAAGGAAAGGATGTAGAAGGCAGAGGTTTTTGAATGTCTGCATTTTCTTTCAAACGAACTGCATACTTGGGTTTATTTTGCTTCCCAATAGAATTAAAAGGAAGTAGATCAGATCAGAAGAATATGATAATAAAGAATCTATTTTCAATCTGTTGAAGAAAAGTTTAGGCTTTTTAGACTTTTGGCATTTTACATGGGATATCTATTTCCTGTTGCAATTATTCCCCTTTACCAGTGCGCAGTGGAAATACTACTTTTCTCCACCCTTTAGATTCTGCCTGATCTCCTTTTTTACCCACTACTGTACATGTTGGTGATAGTTTATGATTTCTGATGGATCATAAGAGGCTCTATGTTATGTCACTGTTAGTGTAATGTTAAAACATGGCTTTTTTGCTCAAAGATATATGGATCATCAATCACAAATAACTTGGTATATATATCCACTATCCTTCCTGAAAGTAAATACTAAATGAACCTCTTCATTATTTCCCACATTCATTTGTGAGTAATATCCCGCGCGTGGTCTGTTTACCACTGCACGTATTTGAGATTTACATACAAAATGGCACACCAGTAAATTTTCAGCTGGAATTTTATTTTTGCTTTTGTTTAGTTTCTTCACTTTCTTTTCAAAGTTTAAATATTTTCAATTGTGGCAGGCAAAATTGTTGACATGGGACGTTTAATCATGGCAAGTAGTTGTTGTTTTCCTTGAACCATCAACGACATAAAGCAACAAAGTCAAAAAGTATAAACGTCGTCTACATATCATCTTTTCCCTGAAATGTGCTGACATATTTAGATTATTGATGGTAAACCAAATCCCCCAAATTAGGCTACCTGTCCATTCGTGAACCATCATGAAAGGCAAAATAACCATATATAATACATTTCCACAACTTTGAAATTACATTTAAAAATCACTAACTTAATTACTTCCATAATTAAACAGTACCACATGATTTTATAAGAAAAAAACCAGGATACACACACAAGCAACATACATGATCATATTCCATTTTCATGGGCACATACTTTAGCATTTTTTTAAGCCATTAATTCTGGATCATGCTGGTGGTGGCTTGACAAGAGTGGATGGGAAATCAAGCAGCACAATCTTTTCTATAACTGCTGAAAATGTAGCAGAAAACTCTGCATGTTTAGGGTGGCCGAGAAACACAGTGTAATCTTCCTTCTTGTTGAATGTCATTAAGAAGGCATGAGTGAAGCCTTGTGTGAGCATCTCTTGGCTTTCCACATCCTGTCCCCTGAAAATTAAAGAAAAAACACACACCGATCAGTAACATTACAAGCAGATTTGAACCTAAGATCTTTACCATCACTCTACTATCAAGTGAAAAGTGCCAAACCAAGTGAACTCTTCTTAATAAAGTGTCGAATTAACAGTCTCACAACATAACATATTATATACGACATAAAAAAACATTACCCTAGTGTAACTGGTTTTATACAAAGTAAGATGTTCAACTCTAGCTTAAACAAGTTGATCAAAGTTTATGACTCATCGAAGTACTTAAGAATTTTGACCTGAACATTACACGCAACGCAGCAAAGGAAAGGCTTACCATTCAAAGGACTTAATAGCATCAATCTCTGCAACCAACTTCTCCAACCCTTTGAGAATCTCCTCCACCACCACATCTTCCTTGAACTTAACTATCACCAAGTGCTTGAACTCCCCCATATTGGCCTCTACTACTGCACTGGTACCCATGAAGCAAAGTGAGTGACCAAAGCCCACAATTTATAATAGTATCCACATTACACACATATGCATACATACATATGCATAATGCATTGTTTACGTGTCAACTTAATTCAACAGTCCTATCTGTCCACTGCCACACACCCCATGACCCCATTGGAGGCAATCAATCAAAAAAGGGTTGGTGGCCTTCTCTTTCTTGGACAGCATCTCTGCAACACTGTAAGTCAGATTCGGAAAGATACAAGTTCATGGGGATATAGTCCCACTAGTCAGCAACCTCGGCCCTCCACCGCACAGTCAAATTGTCCAGTCCTATTGTCTCTTAGCCTTGCTTTTTGCACAATTGCACATTTTTGGGTCCTTCAAATTTCCATCAATTGCTTGGGTTTTTTTTTTTTCATTTTTGGTACCTGATTTTTTATCTATATCCTAATTTGTTACTCAAACTCTAAATTATGTTTTTGCATCTAATAAATTATAAATCCTAAACATACTTAATTACTGATGGGAATGTACATTTGTGTTAATTTGACTAATGAAATTTGAATTTAGTATTTATTAGATACAAAAACATAGTTTAAATACTCATTTGGGACACAGGTGATCAAGGTTCAGTACCAAAAATTGGGTCTTTAATTAATTTATAAATATTCATTGCATTTTCTTTTTATTGATGAAGTCCAGAATGCAATTGATGTTGTTGCTGGACTTTTCTCCATGTCCTAGCCATGTGCTCCAGAGTATATTATTGGACTCAAATGCATGGATGATACGTCACATACTCATCTTTAAGGAATCTTAACTAGGGCCAGGTTCAGTAACCGTGATGGAAAGTATATGTGCCAGTCCAAAGTTTAATTAATTGTTAAAAATATAACTTTTTGGAAAATGAAAAAAGTCAGTATTATCCCAAGTCTTAGACATACTTTAGCACATAATTGTTAGAAAGGTTTATTACAAGTTAGCTAGAAAAGTTTTCATTGAATGGTTAGCCTAATGAATTTCATCTTCAATATTTATTGAGAGCTCTAGCTACTTGACATAAATTAAAATAAATCAGAGGACATGCATGAGATGGTGGGTGAAGATTTGTGTTTGGCTTCATGTTCATCTCACAAATTCTCGCATGAAGATTTGGGTGAAGATATTATATTGTGATATATAATATTCATTTTATACAATACAAACCTATACCATAATATATGGTGCCCATTTTATACATGCATAAAAATGTAAAATGAACATTATATATCACTATAACAAGACATTTTAATATAAATTAATAAACATTATATATAGTCATATAGTATTCAGATTAGGATCAAAATCCTGACGCCTAGAGTGCTCATGTGAGAAGGTCCGATTTCATCTTATGTAATCAAGAAAAAGAAAATGAAAGGAAAATGTTAATGTACTTTTTCTTCACTAGCTAGTTTGATGGGAAGTGACATCATTCTTGATCATCTAAGGTACATGGTGGTTGGACACTTGGACATGATTTTTATCACTTCATCAATGTCACTTTCACAAACAATATATAGAGAAGTTCCACAGTAAATTTACAGGGGAGAAAGTGAGAAACACTGCATCCCTATTTTCACCTTATCTGGCCTATTGGCTTGCCGTAAAAAATGGGTAAAGCCACCGGCCCCAATTTCTTACACCACATGATCATGATATCCACAATTTTGTTTTTTGTTTTTTTATTTTGTTTACAGTATAACTTCTTTATACAAGTGTTATATAAACATAATCACGTGACAAAGACTGAGTGTGATTGAAAACTTTGTAAACAATAAGATTAAAGTTAGCACAAATGGTGAAAATGGGTTGAAGGAGAATGTGTTAGCATTAAGAACTAGAAAAGGTTCAATCATTTTCAATGTAACAAAAAAACTATATAAGTAATCAACCGGCTAAATAAATAAAATTATGTACGAAATGACAAGATAAATTAATTTTAAAAAACTAATTCTTTGTCTACTGATATTTTCTCAATTTCGTTAGAAGATGTCCCAAATCTCCCCCTCATCATATCACAAAATAAAATAAACAATTTGATAAAAAAAATTAAAATTTACAAGCTAAATTTTTCTTTTCTTTTCTTTTATTTAGGAAAACTTTATTGACATATATAGTGTCCCAAGATCCAAAGTGGAAATTAATTAAGGCACCCCTCGTGCGTGGAATAAGTGTTAAACAGTTTGGTAGTCTATTCATCATGAAAATCAGGTGCTTGCTTGAGCAGCACAACTATTCTCCATTTGGACAGAAAGGGAAAGCAGGTCAAATTCCAGACTGTCTGCACCACCGACACTGACATTACCATAAGGTCCTGTAACCTACTACAAGTCTACAACTACAAACTACAGACTTAGGATTTGCTCCAATTACTTTTCGGTTTCAATAATATTTTGCACTTGGCAAATTTGATTATTTGAATGTGCAAAACAATTGCTATAATTTCATAATTTATCGTATGTAATTATTATTTTTTGTCTGAAATGTAATTCATTTAATTGTAAAAAAAGTTATAGAAAATTAGAATTAAATACTAAATTTTAATAATTTTTTGGTATAGCATGAACACCATATAATATTTTAATTGAACAACCAAATTTAAATGTAATTTTTTAGATTAGGTCACAAATATGTTGACCTATTTGATTTGAGCCTTTTCCATTTGATATTTTTATCCTTTGGCCTACATATGATGAGTGTTAGTTAAAATTTATAATGTTTTGACAAAATTGTCCTTGAGACTTTTATATTATCTTGAAAATTTGCTAATGTAGTCTCAACTTCACATTTAGTTGTGACTGTACGACACTCACAACTTCAAATTTAGTTGTGACTGAACGACAGTCACATCTAAGTTGTGAGACAGTCACAGTTAAGTTGTGACTTAATTGAATTTTTTTAGAGAAATTATACTACATTATAGTATAAATAGAGGTCAAAACAATACTTTTACTCAAAATAATATATAGTATAGTGGTGTAAGTTGTCTCTTTCAATTTACCAAGACAGTCACAGTTAAGTTGTGACTGAATTGATTTTTTTTTTTAATACAATATAGTATAAATTAATGTAATATTTGTGATGTAATATTATTTTTATTTTTTTATTGTAGTGGCATGTGATGTAATATTTGTAAATTCTAATACCTTTTACTTTATTAATTTGTTTGACTTTTCAACTAGTACCTAATCTAAAATGCTATTTAATTTTGGTACTTAAACTAAAAAGTTATTGAAATTTAGTAGTTAAAATCAATGAACCTAAAAAGTTAATGGATATATTCATATATCTACGAAAAACTAAAAAAGAAAATGCTAAAATACCCTAATATTTAGTGCCCAAATTGTGCCGTAACGAAATGAAATTGCCGCATAAGCATTTACAAAGACAATTTTGACCTTCCTTGAACATCAAATAAAAAAAAAAAAAAGCATGATCTCTTATCTTCATCTACAATTCGGAAGAATTTTTTTCAACTCATACGTTAACTTCTATTTTTTCTTTTTCATCGTTCAAAATCAAATGATGAAAGGATTTGCAGACTTATCTCATCCAAGCTTATTATCTGCAAATGCATTATTCCTTGGGATTTTGTTTACAGATCATCTCTACGTTGTTTGTCATGATAATCTTTAATGTCATCGATTACATAAAATTTCTAATCTCAAAAACTCTAAACTTTGGCGTCATTGCAGCCAAAACATCAAAGATTTAAAGTCATCTATTAAAATATGGCTCCTAAACCCAATTGCCAAAAAAACAGTTAAGATTCTTGGAATGAACTGCTTGTTTGCAATTGAGTTTAGAAGCCATTTCAAGAATCTCAACCATCCCAATTGACTATTAAAACAAAGTAATTCCAATTTTTGGACCAATAAAAAAGTTTGGACCTTTGATTCGTAGGGATGATTGCTAGATTTATCATAGTAAATGGACATTAATATATGACTATTTTATGGGGCTGTTTGCTTTTGAGGTTTTCTATTTGTTGGTTATCTCTTTGTTTCCAGGCATAGTAAGCTACTAAGCTGTATGTTTTGCCTTTAGCCTTCGTGCTTCCTCTATAAAAGTATATTTCAGACCCCAAAAAAAAAAAGGGCTGAAAATTCAATGTCAAAGGTTTAAAAAGAGGAGAGAAAACTTGGTTAATTTATGAAAGTGGCACTACAAGAAATGTGAGCAAAGTCCACCTTTATTAGTGGCATAGAATGAGGTGACAATTGGGCAATTGGGACTGAAGTGTCTCGATTTTAACAAAAATTAGTGACAATTGGGTAATATGGACTAAAGTTCATAGACAATTTAGCCAAATGCTAACCCCCAAAAATAGCAAGCATAAATCAGTTTGAAACCATATTAACTCTTCGAGAACTTAAAGAATGCAGCAACCCTTTCAATAGCAAGCATAAATTGTACAAGACTAACCAAAATAGGATTACAAAGAACAAAAACCCCCAAATCTCTTGATTTTTTGAAATTCCCAAATCCCCAACCCAAGAAGAATATAACAAGACAAATCAAAAAACCTAACTGAGAAGGTACTTGAAAGTCGTCGCGGGCCTCTCTTCCCCGTCGTGAGCTTCCCTGCTTCTTCTTCTTCGCGAGCTAGCTTAGTCCCATGGTGGAGTCACGTTGGATCTCTTTGCTGGGTACGGGTTAAGTGCTGGGAGCGTGTTATCATATGGGTTTTATGGGTTATTTTGCTGGGTTATAACATCCACCGTCAGATTTCATTAAAAGAGATCCAACGGTAGCTAAAGCCATTCCTTATTTAGTGTTATATATAGGATCCCTTATTAGAAGGGGCCTTTATATATATACAGTGGCGGATCCAGGAATGATTTGGTATGGGGTCAAGATTAAGGTCGAAATCCATAGTCTTATCTCACTTTGTTTTGAACAAATACAAATACATCAACCAATAAAATAGAATAAAAATTATAGTATATTCCTTACTTCAACTAAGAAATAAAATTTATTATAACCAAGCAGCCATTAACAAACAAAACGGAATAAAAAAATAAATTATTACAGGTGTTGTGCTCTGTTACTTAAAGTCATCTATCATTCAATAAAAAAATCATAGCAAAAAAGTGTGAATGGGAAAAAATATGTAAGTTTTTTACCGAGCAAAATTATAATGATGAAGCTAACAAATTCATTTGAATAAATGATCGAAAAATAAAAGGCACCTAAATATTTGCATAAAGAAAACCCACAACTATATTCAAAAATAGAGAAAGAGAAAGATGTTTAAAGGGGGCATACCATAAAAATGTGAACACATATTTGCATTAAGTTGTTTTCTACATCCCTGTATGAATTTTTTTTAAGTAAACTCTTAAATAAAATAAAAATAGAAAATACATGCAACATTATTGATCAAATATCAATATCAAGGAAATAGAAAACAAAAAATTACAGAGACTTACCCAAAGGTGAAGCCAAGCTTTGTGGGAGGAAATGTCAGAGGAAGAAGTGGGAGGGTGGAGAGTGGCTACGAGAGTAGTGGGAACAGACCACCGTTTTGGCCATTTAACAAGTGAAATCCTAAACCCCACATCTTTGTCACGTGATTCAGCCTTTCTTCTTCTTCTCCAGTTCTGTTTTTCTCTTTGTGGCATTTTCACAAACACCTGCAACTCGTCTTTGCCCCTCCATCTTCAAGCATCAACCATGGTTTCATAGGGTCAAGATTGTTCGCATAGGCTAAGTTTTCAGAGTTCATGGGGTCAATTGACCCAATTGACTCCATTGTAGATTCGCCCCTGTATATATATATATATATATATGTATAGAGAGAGATGGAGATGTATCATTCGTGTGACTCATTCTGCATTTCAGTTCGATGATTAAAGTCTATTTTATAAATCTCAATTCAAGGATCATGTCTGCAAAAAGTTAGCAATAAATCGAAAACTGTTTAACAATTTGATTAAAAAGTTAAAACACTATGTTTATCGAAATTACTATTTTTGTCTGTTTATTGGATCAAAATTACATGTCTTAATAATTTTTTATTTTTCTAATTTTTTATAGGATTGATCTTTAGATAGAGACTTAAACAATAGATGACTTGAATAATGGAACTACAAGTAAATAATTGTTTTTTTTTTTTTTTTCTTTCTGAAAGGATAGTTTAATTATGAATACTTACTTTTTGTTTCGCTTCATAGAACATAATTCATCTATTTCCTTTTTGAGAGTACGATTTGTACTCTTCATACCACAAGGATGTGAGAATTTATGAAATCATATGGAAGTGATAATGCTCAAGATATTCACCTCTCATCCTACTCAGGAAGAGAGTTCAACTCTCATCATCTCATTTCTTAAGCCTTAAGCCTCTTTTTTGCACATAATGAAAGTTCTATCTTTAATACTTACTGATCTAGCTACTTGACATATAATTCAAGTATTAAGAGGATATGCATGAGATGGGTGAGTGAAGAACTGAAGATAGATATTTGGATCATCAAATCTTTATGCAATTAGGAAAAAGAATGTAAAAGGAAAAAAAGTAATGTACTTTAATTTCTTCACTAGCTACTTTGATGTGAAGTGACATTATTCTTCATTTATGGTATATCTGGTTGGACATGATCTTTTATTGCCTCATCACTTTCACAAACAACATATTGAGAAGTCCAACTGTAAATTTACAGGGGAGAAACCGAGAAGAATCTGCATCCCTATTTTCAACTTATCTTGCCTATCAAGTCTCAACTTTGTTGAAAAATGTCCCAAATCACTTACTCATCAGACAAAAAATAAAATAAAATAGATAGATAAAAGAAATTATAAACTTAAGAGTTGAGATATAATTTTTTTTTAAGGAAAGCTTTGTTTGCACTCCCTTCTTGTACTACGGCACTTTTTTTTAAAGTGATGCAGACAGTGTTTTGGAATACAATAATGCTAGGAATACATATGATGTCCTTTTTTCCTATCACGAAATGTATACACTTTATGTGTATATTCGTGATATATTTTATGTGTATATCTCTTATTATAGAGTGACTTAGCACGTAATAAAAAAGATATGTACAATAAATATATGTACCCGTTACATAAAAGTTTTACTCATAATGTTAAATACCCAAATCAATAAAGGCACCTCTCATTAGTGGAATAGGGTTTAGGGAAAGTGTAAGCATCATGAAAACTCAGCTGCCTTGCTTTTTATTTGTCTGCACCGCCAACACAGTCATTTTTGTATTTTGTTATTTTTGGTAAAGTGAAGGCAAAAGCCGAACAGCACAAAACTAGCCAAGAACAAACCTAGGCTTAGACGAGCCCAAACAGTCTTCTCCTAAAAAGCTAGAAGGTCCAAAAATATGAGTAACCAAGACTAAGATCATGACCCTGAAAAGCGAGCCCATCAAGCACACCATTCTACTCTCGAAAGACATGCCTCGCAGTGCTCTGCCACTCCTACCCATCATCTCCTTGCAACAACTGAATCCACAGATTTCACAATTAAATGGACCATACGTTGAGGCTCAAAGGAAAGGATATTTGAAAATTAGGCGCATAAACCTGGTTACACCCATTGAAAAGTCTTCACATTCCTCCCAAACTTGCTGACTTTTCTTTGGTCTGTTGCTCAGACCAATCACTCCCAATCAACATGGACTGGTAAGTATATTTTCTTTTTTGACAGGAAATTAATGGAGATATGAAGCTTTCACTAAATTGTAATATTTCATAAAACAGTTTCTTCACAAACCAACTAATAAAATACTCTGTCAACTTCACATTTTTTCAGTTTATTGACACTTACCAGTCACCCGACATCACAACAATGGCCTGGACTGGCATCATATATACTATCACTTTTTTTTTTATTTCCTTTTTTCTTTTTGTTTTCCTTGGTACACTATGGAAAATTTTATCTCACAGGACCCCACGTAAGAATGACAAAGCCAATGAAACCAAAGCAGTCAGTTCAAAGAAACTTGGGAGGTGCAAGTACTGATAGGCAGATCAGTTGGTGTCCATACCAGAGCCCTTTGCTGTAAATGCGTCAAGCTCTGTTCCATGCTGACTTGCACCATCTCAGCCAGCATCTTCTTTGCTTTACCAGACTGATCATCACCATCAATCTGTGAGATAATGTTGCATACGATATTCTCCAGTGTGTCTGGTTGAAGCTCAGATCTTGGGTATGGGGATTCCCTCAGTAAGTGCAGAAGTGTGTGTGCTTTAGACTGAGACTTGGGTGTTCCTTGAACAGTGAGCTCAAGAAGTCCAGGGATTACCCCTTCTTTAAGAATCGCTTCTCTATATCTGCATCGGTCACTTTGACACATTGTTAGTAGAGCACCAACAGCATATTCCCGACTTTGGAGAGATCCATTTTCAAGCACCTCAATGACTGCAAGGACTCCACCTTCTTCATATGTTAAGGCAGTTCTGCCCTCATCAAAGCCCACCAGAGCTTCTATCAGAGCACAGCATTTTTGGGCTGTCTTTGAAGACTTCTTGCAGGCTTTTAACAAAGTAACCATACAAGGGATTGGTTTTGTTTCAAGAATGATGCTAAGGTTATCTGGGTATGTTGAGAGATTGGAAAGAGCCATTACAGAATCAACTTTGGCTTGTGGGCTTCCATGTCTAAGGATTTCCACCAGAAGAGGAATGGCACCAGAAGCACCTATAACTGGCTTGTTCGCAGTAGAAGCAGATAGAGTAAGTAGAGATGCAGTTGCATACTCCTGCAGGTTCCAACTTTGTGAATGAAGGAAATTAATTATTGGTTCTAAGGCACCAGCTTCCACAATCTTAATTTTATTCCTGTGAGATCAAATTTGAAAAAAAAAAAAAAAAAATCAGAGAAATCAAGGGAAAGAACTGTTTTACAACATGCTGATCTTATTTCTGCATAACCATCAAATAACATAGCAACTAAAGTTGGTCTTAAGCAAAGCTAAAGATCAGAACAAATATTATATTAATCTCACTTGGTTTTCACAAAGTTCCAACAAACCGAATTGGCTTACCATGATAGTATGCTCAAAATGAATACTAAATATGCCATGTTAATGTTACAATAGTTTCACAAAGTCCCCAAAATTTTCAAGTAGCAACAAGCGCATAATACACACTAACGCACTTGAACACAAACAGTAGACTTCTCCCCTACTTCAAAATAGATTATGGTAAAAATTAGTATGGTATCTAGAAAGTAAAAATTGGTATGGTAGTTTAAGATAAAGCAAGGGACGGATATCTAGAAGACTAGAACCAAAAAGTGTAAACAATAGAAAGGCATAGGTCCAAAAAGAAGAAGGTTTAACATGATTTACCAAACAGGAAAAAAAAAAAAAAAGGCTTAAATGTCCTGGCCAGAAACAAATCATACTCAAACAGCTTGAAATATTGGTTGATTTCATAACATAATTTCATCCGAATTACCAACATATTTGTCCTGTTTCTCAAATTGCTTACATCCCATTTAGTTTTTCCTATTTTTCTTTTATTTTATTTTATTTTGAAAACGAAACAAACAAAATTATTTATTCATATGTAAAGCACGAGCGAGGCATTCCATTATTACAAAGATCCTGGTATATTTGAAGGAGAACCACCTCCCAAGAGAAAGCCAAATAGTTAGTTGAACCCATTGATGCCAAAGCATAAGCATTGATGTCAAATCTAGCCAGCAACTGTTCAATACCAAGCAAAAGAGAGCTAATTTTCCAAGTTGGTTCAACTTTTAGGGCAGGCATATC
The DNA here is from genome assembly GCF_963921425.1 of Dryas octopetala. Classification (NCBI taxonomy): domain Eukaryota; kingdom Viridiplantae; phylum Streptophyta; class Magnoliopsida; order Rosales; family Rosaceae; genus Dryas; species Dryas octopetala. The sequence continues at coordinate 20,089,628 of NC_141366.1, forward strand.
GATCAAGATTTTAGAAATAAACTAATTTCACATCCATTTAGTTGCTAAGAAAAAACCAGAGAAGGAAATCAACTAATTTTTTTTACTATAAAGTAGTACTAATATTTGGATTAAAGAAAACAGAAAGTAACAAATACACTTGCAAAAAGGGTAAAAGAGAAGGGCAACAAATGCAATGCTTCAGTAATATATATTTTCTTCTGACGGACCTCACCAAACAGAAACCCTTTATTATAATATGATAACTTGAGAGACAAGCTTAAAAGAAAAGGAGAAAAGATAAGAGTAAGAATCAAAGGAAAAGAGAAACCACCCCTCACATCCTATGGGGGGGCTTCTCGAACCATAAAGCATCCAATTCCTTTCTAAAGAAGTCTATCATAAAGCAAACTCATTTTTCCTTTTTCTGTTCTCATAATCTAAAAGAATTATCTTTAATCACGTGGTGGATTTCATTTTACAACATTTTTAGGGGCAACCAACATTTTTCCGGTCATAGAAGACTCAATACTTCAATTCCCAACAATTTTTTCTTTTACAACCTAGAAAATAGTATCTGTATATATAATACATACATTCCTTATACTTGAAGGTACTCGAAATTTTCGGCAATATTTTCTATGCAATCATTATATCATTTTTTTTTGGTAACTCTATAATTATAAATCTAATTAAAATCAATCAAAGTACCAAACCCTTAAACTATTTGATACCAAACCACTTTCTTTTTTGAGCTAACCTAATCCTTATTTTTATTTTATACAAAACACTTTATTACGTGATATGAGAATACTAATTAAACGGGACACACCCATGTGTCCATGAAGGGAAAATCCCAACCACAACTTTAGCAAATTGTTTCCCCCACAATTTTCTCAGCAACCAATCATATAAAAAGAAAAGTAGAGTGAAAAAGAAAAAGAAAAAGAGAACACCGAGAGCTATTATTGATATTAATATTTATCTTCCCAAAATTGACGAATCCGAGGAAGAAGTATCTAGAAAACCCAAAAAACTCGTTCCCCAAATTCCAAGAAAAAAATAATAATAATAAAAAAAAAAGAGTTGGGTGCGGGAATACGTACGTCTCATCCTTGACGGCGAGGTTGAGGAGAGCGAGGAGAGCAGACTCGTGAGACTCGGGCGAGTCGGGGACTCGGAGCATGGATACGAGTGGACCCACCGAGTCGGAGAGCTGGCGCCGACACCTCTGCGAGGTCTTGGTGAGCCGTCGGATTTCCTGGGCACCCTGGAGCTTGAGATCCTGGTCGTCCGATTGGATGAGTTGCAGAGCTCGATGGACGGCTGAGGATGGTGCTGGTGATGGTGATGATGATGATGATGATGATGATGATGATGATGATAAGGAGGGGGGTGAAGGTAAGTCCAAAGCCGTACTACTCTGACCGTCAGCTGATGATGAGCTATCATCCATTGAATTAAGAAGAGTCGGTGTAGTTTCGATGCGGTGTTCGAAAGACAAAACAAAGAGAGAACAAAAATCTGGGTGCTAAGCTTCGAGGCTGAGATATTTACTTATTTAGAGAGAGAGAGAGAGAGAGAGAGAGAGAGAGAGAGAGGTAGGGTTGGTTGGCGTTAAGCAACAGCAACTTGTCCTTTGGAGATTTGTCTGCTACACACAACTACTTTAACAGTTATAACAGTTATAAGGCCGTAAAATTAGACCAAAACCCCAAAGCCTGATATTTCGGCCCAAAAATTGGCCCGGCCCATTTTGCATTCCTACATATAATAATAGGGTCGGCAATGGGCCAGGCTAGGCTTGGGCCTTAATACACAAGCCCAAGGCCCGCCTGTCGAGCTCGGGACTTGCGGGCTTAGAGGGCCGGCCCGGGCTAGGCCCAAATGGACGGCCAAGAATGGGCCCAAAGCCTATTTACATACATATATAAATCATAAATAAAACAATATAAAATTTGGGTTATGTTGTGATTTGAACATGCAATCTCATGTAACAAGCTTCAACTCTCAACCAACTAAACTAACTAGTTTATTTGTTTAGTTTGTGAATCATAACATATTTAATAGCTTTTTCGTTTGTTACTCCAATAAATTATTAATATGTTTATTAAGTTATTACATAATATTATTATGTTAGTAATAGTGTAATATCATAAATAATAAACTTTTAAAATTATATACAACATTACAACTATAATATAACATAAATGTATATGTGTATATACAACTTTTATAATACAACTATAATTAAAGTTATTAAATTACGATCGTTTATTAATTCGACCATCGCTACCTCACTTTTAAATCTCCGATTAAGCTAATTTTTTGCTTAGATTATTTGAGTGGAGAACTAAAACATGAACGATTCGGATTGTTGAAAACACGATTGAGATGTGAGCTCCTACATATAAATACACTTGAAGAGTATAATTTTAATAACTTTCCTGTTAAAACCTTGTCGTTTCCATAATTGTGAAGACCACAACGTGATTTCAACAATCTGAGCCGTTCATTTTCTATGTTCATAGTCAAAGATCATCCTTACAAAAAATCGGCCAAATCGGAATTCATCTACCCATTCGATTATCATTAGAAAAACTACGATCGTTCATAAGTTTGACCACTGTTACCGAACTTTTACATATCCGATTGAGCTAATTTTTTGCAGGGATAATCTTTGAGTGAAGAACTAAAAAATGAACGGTTCGGATGGTTTGAAACACAATTGCATCGTATGTTTATAAAACATATATAATAAAAACTCTAAACCCCAAACACTCACCAAACCCCAAATAATCCATTTAAATATTTAATACAAAACTTGAGATTCCACCTGAAGTTATATAAATTATATAAAACCTAATTTATTGGATTAAACAAATGAAAAACCTATTAAATATGTTATGATTCATAAATTTGATAAATAAACTAGTCAACTTAATTGGTTGAGAGTTAAAGCTAGTTATGTGAGGTCTCATGTTCGAATCAAAGCATAGCCAAAATCTTATATTTTTTTTATTGAAGATACATATATGTGTAAACGGGCTTTGCGTTGAGTTTTGTACCGGGCTTCGGGCTAAGTCGGACGAGCTTCGGGCCTTGGGCTTTTTGGTGAGGCCTATTTAATAACCTACTGCAAGTACAAACTACAAGAATTTTTTTTAAACTACAAGCTTAGGATATATTACTCATAGCAACGATATATATCTAATTTGAGAAGAACTTACTTATCCCCCCATATGATACCACATGGCATTTTCCCCTCTCTTATTGGCTCTCTCTATTCTCTCACTTTATTTCTCTCATCTCTTGTCTCTATCTCTCTCTTCAAGGAATACCACATCATTACAACAAGGAGATAGATAAGTTTTTTCTATATAATTTTAATGTCTTATAAAAAAAAAATTAATTTTAAAGAAAGTTGATGCATGAATAATATATACTAGTCTCTTGGCACACACGCGGACATGACGCATGTCAATTGGATTTTTTAAATCTACAATATGATTAATCAAATGGAATTAGATTGTCTACCTATCTAATTATCATATATGATGATGGTTTCAATTTTTACCAAAAAGATTGTGTGTTCGTCTACTCCTTTCTATTGAAATATAAAACAGTTGAAAACATGTATAGTAACATTTTAAGTTATTGGGGATATATAGTAGAAAACCAACAAAAAATTTGATGGTAGCAAATCATTAATGCAATTGCAATCTCCCATTAAAAGTTGATTTTCACATGATGGGGATCTAATAATGAAGTTTGTTGCCCTGGTTGCTCCTCTGCATGGTCTGGAAACTTTTTCTGCATTTCCATTATTGAAAGGCTGCATATTAATTTCCACAGAGGCTCGGCAGTTTGCTATACTTGCTTGGCGTATTTGGTTGGAGAAAAATGCTCTAGTTTCATGAGCATGTGTGTTCTTCGATCTGCTGAGAATACTTGTGGAAAATTAAGCTTTGAATACTTATAAAGGTTAATTGTCTTTTGTTAACTCCATCGTCTTGCTCTTTTATCTCTACAGTTTGTAATGGGGCGGCTGATAAGCTTGCTCGTTTTGCTCTGAGTTGTGGTTCTAGTCATATTTGGGAGGGTTCAATTCCTACATGGCTTGAGTCCCAAGTGCAAGCTGATTGTACATCATCTTGATTCTTAATCAATGAATATCTATTTCGATCAAAAAATAAAAAAGACCACGTGTGCAGTTGAGTGTTAGAATCTGAAATAATTGTTGGCTCATTTCCTAACAACACGAAACAATGCTTTCGATTTAGCATAATTTTTTTGTAAAAATTATTCTTAAATATCGTTTTAAAAACAGAACGGGTTTAGCCTAAGTGATGAGAGATTGTAGGATAATATGTTATGATTAAAATATCATTCCCTCTAATTTGAGAATAAAAATGGACTATTGAATTATTGGATCATATACGGGTGTCACCACTACACATCCCTTAAATTTTTTTTTTCAAGAACAGAAAAAAGAAAAATAGGAAACCTTGTTTAAAAGCTCCTAATTATTAAGAGATGTACTTGTGCTTTAAGGATATGTGCTTCTACTCTTATTTCTTTGCGGCTTTTTTATCTAAATATCACCTGGACTGTAGGGGTTGTGCTCCCGTACAACCCAATTTTTTTTTTTGTCAATTTACCACCTGAAGTTATCAATATGTGCCAATGTGGCACTTGTCATCCATTTATATCAATTTTTCTATTAACTTAAAGAGTACTTTTGTGAATTCATGTTATAGAATATCTCGAAAAAAAAAAAAACTAAAATCCATAGAAAACTCTAAACTTAAAAAAAAAAAAAAAAAACACAACAAATCCAGCCAATCCACCCCCGATGTGAGACCCCGCAAAATTTTTAAATTTTATTTGAGATTTTGATAATTTATTTAAATCAAGCATCATCTTCATGTTCGTCAACTGGTTCACCAAGTCTTGAAAGTCACTTAAGTGTTCGGTAACACTTCGGCCATCTTTGTACTTTGAGTTCACCAATCGGCGGATCAATGAAGCTTACAGATCGACTTTTCCCACTCTTATGTGATTAAAATGAGATAACAAAATAAAGTGGGTAGCAACAGATAACTAGACCAAAAAAATTAAAGGAGACACTGAATTTAACGTGGTTCGGAAATATGCCTAAGTCCACAGGCATCAGTAATAATTTCTTCCATTATAAAAAATAATGGGATTACAAGAAATAATCACACCAAGAAAGCAAAATCTATGTTTTATTAGAATGTATGAAGATTTCGTTTCTCAAAGAAGAGTGATAAACCTCAAAATTACTGACCTCAATGCCTACCATACTAATCAATGAAGAAAAGCACACATGCTTAGTGCTTAAATGAAAAAGAAAAGGACAAACTCAATCTAACCATGGGCATATGTAATTAGGCCCTATTGGTAAAAAAAAAAAAAAAAAAGGAATGTTTGCGGATAAATCCACATAAATTCAACAGTCAATCACAGACCAACTCGTGGCTGGTTAGGTCAGACCAACACGTGGCTGATCCGATCCGACATTGGGATCTTCTAAGAACTTGAGTGTTCATCTTTTCTGAGACATTTCAGTTCAGTTCGGCATTTGGTGATCATCCTCTCAAATTCCAATCACAGTTGGTTTACACTTGAAGCAATCATTGCACTATCTATTTGATCGGTTTAGCCAAACTTATCCATGTTTGATCCGATCCAATCATATATGGGTTTCACATCTACATATGGGGAACATGTGTGATCCGCTCGACTTAGACTTCCACGCTATTATAGAAGATCACGTTGGAACGAACCACCATACTCAAATGCACCTGACATGATTCTCTGACATATAGGACATCTCAGCTCACAACCATGACTATTAGGGCATTCTACTTGATCTTTCATACTTGCATTTAATACAACATTGAATGCAAATGTGGTGGGTAGTTGTGCATGATATTGTTCTTGACCGAATACATGGTCTCTTCTCAGCCATCCATCTTCATGCAGATAACTTAAATCTCACATCGTCCTTTGCTTATATAAGCTCACTTATGTGTACAAAGTAAGAGTTTCACAAATTTTGCTCACAAAATCCAAAAAAATACACCTACAATCAGCTGAGAATAATCCAGAAAATCTTACTTTTTATTTTTATTTTTTATATTCTCTCAAGTTCATATCTTGTTTTTGCTTTGTTCTTACTTGTTCGTCCTTAAACACTATCAAATACACTTGATTGACTTCATCATCGGAACATATTTGGCTGGTACCACACCGGTTCTTTTCCTTTGATTTTGTGTTCATGCAGAAAAATCTCATCAACAACAATCAACAATCTAACAAGTCTTGATCATCCCAAGTCATCATCCTAATCATCATCCAATAAGGCTTCCAATCAGCCAGATCATCCATTCTAAGTTGTTGCATTTCTCTTACAGATTTTTGTATCAACAAAGAACGTACATTGGAGGTCCCCAATTGACATTTAACCAATCGAAAACAAAGAATTTTCCACATTTAGCAAATAAAAAATAAAAAATAAACCCATCAGTCATTATCAGTAAGCACGTTTTTAATTCTAGCTCTACCGCTAGAATTAGCAACTTCAGTACGGACGATGGCGACCAGAGACAAAGAAACGGACAACCATCGATCAACCAACCATGGCTCCTTGAATTCTACGTACAATAACCTCGTGACTCTTGTCCATGCATGTCTATCTCTAATCTGATGTTTCCTTATCTCCAATTAATTAAGTTCTGGTTTTGCAAGTTGAACAAGGTGTTGAGCCAGATCAATTCACTATTGTAATTAAGCGACATTTCAAGCTAGGCATGTCGTCCTCAACAGACATGGTTATATATATCAATAAAAAACAAAAGATCAATACAAGCTGCATATATGCACAGAGCACACCAGCTGTGCATTTTTGTGGTTTGTGGCAAGCAACGAAGCTTGTTGAAAAGGATCATTGGGTGATTAATTTCTTTTGTTCTTACAAATACAATAAAAAAAGAGGGCTGCTATTTGCACACCCCTTTTTTTCTTTTTGCACACCCTTTTTCCCTTTTTTTCTCCTACACACCCCACACACTTACCTCAAATTCAAAACCTCTCAACACACACCCAACCCATTACCAAAATACCCTCATTTCATTACACACCCTCCTCTCTTTCCCTCTCTTTTTTCTCACGTTCACACCCCCCTCCCCCTGTTTTTTTTTTTTTCTTCTTCTTCTTCTCCAGCCAGCCAGCCAGCCCCTCCACCCAACCAGCCAGCCAGCCCCTCCACCCAACCCACCAAGCCCCTCAACCCCCTCACCCGACCCACCCCTCCCTCCCTCCCCCTCCGGCCTCCCCCCTCCACCCAACCCACCTAGCCCCTCAGCCCCTGCACCGACCCCCCCCGCAGCACCACCTCCTCTCTCTCTTCCCCAGCCCACCCCAACCCAGCTCCGACCACCCCTCACAGCCCACCCCAGCCCCGACCCACCCACTCAGCCCCTCACCGGACCACCTCATTCCCTCCCGCACCCCAGCCCTGTAGCAACAGCACCTCCTCTCTCTCTCTCCTCCAGCGCGCAGCTGCGCATCCGTTCGACACTGGCCCGCCGAAAATGTCACACTCGTTCGGCAGGCATCCGCCGAACGATGTGAGTGTTGTTCGGTAGGTACCCACCGAACATCAAGGACCCGTTCGGCAAGTGCCCGCCGAACCAGCTACTCGGAGAGAGAGAGAGAGAAGGGCACGCCGGTGGTTGGAAGCCGCTGGGGTGGTCGGGGCTGGGTTGGGGTGAGAAGGGGCGGGGCTGGGGTGGTCGGGCCTGGGTTGGGGTGGGCTGGGGCGGGGCTGGGGTGGTCGGCAGAGATGGTAGAGAGAGGGAGAATGGTGGTGGGCGTGGCTGTGCAAGCTTGAGAAAGATGGAGGGGCTGGCTGGCTGGCTGGAGAAGAAGAAGAAAAAAAAAAAAAAAAAAGCAGGGGGAGGGGGGTGTGAACGTGAGAAAAAATAGAGGGGGGGGATGGGAATGTTCAGAGGAGGCTTAGGTTTAGGGTTTCAATATATTTTCTGATTAATTGAATAAGACCACTAAAAGTGGTTTATATACATGGGCCTATAACTAAAATACAAGAATTAATAAATCACCTAATTAATTCTAATAATTACACAATAATCACACGTGTTGACTCACACCAACACTCCCCCTCAAGTTGGTGCATATATATCGCACATGCCCAACTTGTCTAGTGAGTCCAAAAACACCCGATTTGCCATAGCCTTGGTCAACACATCTGCAAGCTGATCTTCGGACTTCACAAATGGAAAGTTAATAATCTTCGCTTCAAGTTTCTCTTTGATGAAGTGTCGATCAATCTCAATGTGTTTTGTTCTATCATGCTGAACAGGATTATGTGCTATATCAATAGCAGATTTGTTATCACAAAACAAGTCCATAGGTTTGGTAGGTGGACATCCTAAATCAGTCAATAAATGTCTCAACCACAAAAGTTCGACTACTCCAAGTGCCATACCTCTGTATTCAGCCTCTGCACTCGACCTAGATACAACTGATTGCTTCTTACTTCTCCAAGTCACCAAATTTCCTCCTACAAAGGTAAAATAGCCTGAGGTAGACCTTCTATCATCTGCTGAACCTCCCCAGTCTGCATCAGAAAAACCTTCAACATTTACATGACCATGATTAGCAAACAACAATCCTTTACCAGGTGCAGATTTTAGATACTGTAAAATTCGCTCCACAGCATCCATATGAGGTTTGCACGGGGCATGCATAAACTGGCTTACTACACTAACCGCATAAGCAATGTCAGGTCTAGTGTGAGACAAATATATCAATCTTCCAACAAGTCTCTGATATCGCCCCTTATCTGCAGGCAAAGCCCCCAAACACTCAAAAAGTCTATGATTTTGCTCCATAGGAGTGACAGCTGGCTTACACCCAAGCATACCAGTTTCAGACAACAAGTCTAAAACATATTTCCTTTGAGATAGGAATATGCCATGTTTAGACCGAGCAACTTCTATCCCAAGAAAGAACTTCAAGTCCCCCAACTGTTTCATTTCAAACTCTTGAGACAAGTACCTCTGCAAATTAGAGATTTCCTCATAATCATCTCCAGTCAGAACCATATCATCAACGTAAATAATAAGAGCAGTAATCTTCTTCCCCCTTTTCTTTAGGAACAAAGTATGATCAAAATTACTCTGCCGATAACCATAGTTCTTCATCGCACGGGTGAATCTCCCAAACCAGGCTCTCGGAGATTGTTTAAGACCATATAAAGACTTTTTCAGTCTACACACCAATCTTGTATTATCGAACTCTGGTATACCTGGAGGAGGATCCATGTATACTTCTTCAGTCAAATCACCATGGAGAAAAGCATTCTTTACATCAAACTGAAGAAGTGGCCAATCTTTGTTAGCAGCCAAAGACAACAGAACCCGTACTGTGTTTAACTTGGCCACTGGAGCAAACGTCTCCAAGTAGTCTATGCCATAGGACTGTGTATACCCCTTCGCTACCAACCTTGCCTTATACCTTTCAACTGATCCATCAGCTTTGTGTTTGACTGCAAACACCCATCTGCATCCAACTGTCTTCTTCCCCTTAGGTAGAGAAACCAACTCCCAGGTTGAATTTTTCTGTAATGCCGCCATTTCTTCAGCCATAGCTTTGGTCCATCTAGAATCTGCAAGAGCATCCTGCAATCTACTAGGAATAGAAACAGAAGATAATTGCAGAACATACGATTCATATGACTTTGACAGCCTAACAGATGACACATGATTATTAATTGAGTACCTAACTTTGGCATTTGGATCTGGCTCATATTTAGCTGGTGGTTGTCCTCGGTTAGACCGAGGAGGGAGTGTAAATTTAGAAGCATTAGAAACAAGATCTGAACTAGAATGTGAATCAAGAGTATTGTTTGTTACCTCAATGGATGAAGAAGATTGATTCAATGGAGTAGGAGAGATGGCGGTACTATCATGGAGTGGTGACTCCTCAGGCTCAGAATTTGTAGGTTCTTGTCCTACCATATCCTCAGTATCATCTTCAGTAATTTCTGCATCCTCAGTATCATCCGCAGTAATTTCCGCATTCTCAGTATCATCCTCAGACACTAGGTGATCAGCAGCCTGTTCTGACTCTTCCTCACTACTACTCCCATAACCAAACTTATCAAAAAACAACACATCATCTCGATTCTGCACTTCACTAGAAACCTCCCCCTGAAGGGTAGAATCCAGTGGACGTGGAGAATAAAAAGGTTGATGTTCATGAAAAGTGACATCCATAGAGACATAGAAGCGCTGAGTAGAGGGATGATAGCACCGATACCCCTTCTGGGATGGACCATAACCAACAAATACACACTCCAAGGCCCGAGATGCGAGCTTAGATCGCTGATGAGAATGTAAATGGACAAAAGCAACACACCCAAAAACCCTGGGTTCCAAATGAAGG
>NC_141366.1:21981963-22068563 GCF_963921425.1 Dryas octopetala
AATCGTTTGTTTGTCCTTGTGAACTAAATTTTATTTGCGCTTGCTCTTTTTCCCCTTTCGCTTTTGGTTTAAGTTCATGGCAATGTTGTTGGGGTGGACTGTGAAATTAAAGATCAATTGTTGATTTTATTTACAACCCTTGGAAGTTATCAGATACATGTGTATTCATGACACTGATTGGTCTCGCAGTTAAACCATCAAAGATGAAGTCGTTCTAGATTCAAGTTATAATCAACTTCTTAAAGTTTATATGGTGCAAATACAATAGAGCTGCTGATATTTTTCTTGTTAGAATGCAACAATGCAATATCTTGCATATTCTATGATTTTCATAGCAGAATGTTATTGAACCTGGTTCTTGTTAAGAACATCTGATAAACTGCATAACTATCATAGGCTGTTTAAAGTTGCCAAGGGCTTATTACTTTTTCCTTTTTTTTTTCGAGTAAGGTTGGGCTCAAAGGGTCAAAACAACTAAGCTGGCCAAGCAACCCCAACAAGATCTTCCGTCAAAGCAGTGCCAATTTGGGCAGGAGGAAAATCAAGAGACAAACAACCATAGTCTGACATGAGCCCATAGTTCCATATATGTTTGCAGCAAAATCAACTACTCGGTCTCTATTAGTCCCTGAGAAATTGGGAATGTCAGTACCTACAATCCTCTCATTGTTGTAAATATATTGTTATATGTGGCTATCCCTGTAATTAGTTGTAGGGGCATACTAGTAAATATACAAAACCTAGTAAACCCTACTTCTATATAAGGATATTTATTACATGAATAAGATGGACTGATCATATTCTCTCTGCCTCCTCTCTTCCACAAACCCTAGATTTTCACATACTTTTACAACACGTTATCAGCACGAAAAGCTTTTTGGATTGTGGATCGCCAAACAAAAGAGGATCATCATTCAATCCGTTCTTCAATCAATCAAGCACGAGAAGCTCTTTGGATTGTGGATTGTGGATCGATAAACGAAAGAGGATCATCCTTCAATTTGTTCTTCAACCAAGTAGGTTTTATAAAACAATTTTATGTTTATGTTTTAAAACCTTTGATTGATTGAAAAATCTTCCATGAAGCATGAACCCTAAATTTTTGTGATTGATTTATTTGGGTTTACATATTTTACATGTCTTCTTGGATTGAATGATTAAAATAAAAAAAGGGAATAATTTTTTGGTGATCGGAAACCACCCCGCGCACACGGCCAGCAGCCTTGCTGCCTCGCGCTTCGCTGCCCGCAGCAGCAGCGCCTTGCTGCCCTGTGCTGCCAGCAGCAGTCACGCATCGCTGCCTGCAGCAGCAACCCCCTCGTGCGCCTCGCCCCGCTGCAGCCTTGCACCTCGCAGCCCACACGCCTACGCGCGCTGCCTGCAGCAGCTCTCGTGCGCGCAGCAGCGCCTCGCTGCCATGCTGCCATGCTGCCTGCAGCAGCCCTCGCGCAGCCTTGCTGCCTCGCTGCCTGCAGCAGCCCTCGCGCCCTCGCGCAGCCTTGCTGCCTCGCTGCCAGCAGCAGCTCCTCCTCACGCAACACCTTGCTGCCAGCGCCTCCCAGCAGCAGCAGCAGCCTTGCTGCATCGCAGCAGCCTCGCGCTGCCAGCCCTCGCTGCCTTCCAGCCTTGCTGCAGCGCAGCCCAGCAGAGCAGCCCAGCCCAGCAGCCTCGCAGCGGCCCAGCAGGCCCACTGCCACGCAGGCAGCCACCTTGCTGCCACGCAGGCAGCCACCTAGCTGCCACGCAGGCAGCCACCTAGCTGCCACGCAGGCAGCCACGTCGCTGCCACGTCGCTGCCACTCCCACGTTGACACATGGCGAGTCTCCTGAAACTTTGTAAAAAGGAGATGTTAATTCTTGTCATGCCTGGGGTTTGAACCCAGGACCTCTTGGGTACCAAGAGTGCACCTTAACCACTGTGCTGCTGATAGTTTATTGTTAGTATGCAAACCGTTTAATATATATATCCTAAATGCCAGAAACTTTTATTCAAATAATTTTGTGATATTTTTCTGTTCTACTTGGGTATATGCATATTTTACTTGTTTAAATTTTTGCACTAGAATATATGTGTAGAAATTGCAGGTAATTAATGAACCAGTAGTTCATACATAAATATTGAACTTGTAGTTTCAATAATGCCGTATAAGGAACCTGAAGTTTCCTTCATAAATTCACCATACATGATAAAACCAGTAGATTTTACATGTCTATACCATGTTATAGAACTTGAAGTTCTTATTTATTGTTTATGGATATTATTGCCCGAAGCACTAATTATGATTATTTGTTCCTTTCAACCAAAGAATGTCAAATCTCAACAAGCTTGATTTCGTCGCTTTGGAAGTTTCCGGAAGAAACTATCTAAAGTGGACTCAAGATGTTAAGCTTCATTTGACTGCCAAGAAGATGAGGTCGACAATCAATGCAGACAATGTTGTTGCAGAGTCCCTTAAGGCAAGTGCCATGATCTTCATTAGGAAGCATATGGAAGAAGCACTCCAAGTTGAGTACCTCGCTGAAGAGGATCCACGAGCTCTTTGGGTTGCTCTGGAAGAGCGGTTTAACCATCAGAAAACCATTTTCTTGCCTGAAGCAAGACATGACTGGCAGAACATCCGTTTCCAGGATTTCAAATCCGTGAATGAGTATAATTCAGAAATCTGCCGGATCCGGTCACTCCTCAAATTTTGCGGGGAGGAGCTCACCGAAGCTGACCTATTGGAGAAGACTTTCTCCACCTTCCCTGCCTCTTGTTTGGTCCTGCAGCAACAATACAGGGAGAGGAATTTTACCAAGTTCTCGGCATTGATCACTACTCTGTTGCTCGCTGAAAAGAACAACAACTTATTAATGAGAAATGATCAAGCCCGACCTGTCGGTACTAAAGCAGCACCATTGCCTGAAGCAAATGCTGTTGCTCATCGCAATTCAAACCGCGATAGAGGATACCGAGGTCATGGAAAGGGCACAAAGTCCGACCGCCCGAGAAATGGAAGGAAAGGTTCTCAGAGGAATGGCCCGTATGATCGAGGCCAACGCGGTCATGGCCCACGAAACCCGAATTCTAGTGGCCAAGGCCCACGTGGTAAGAACCGCGGTCCCTCGGCCCCAAGAACTCGAAATGAGAGGAACACTGGTCCGGCCCGTCGCCACCAGAATTAGAACCAAAATCAGAATCAGAATCAGAATAATCTATGTTACCGATGTGGAGGAACTGATCACTGGTCTCGCACCTGCCGTGCATCAGCGCAAGCTGTAAATGAGTATCACGCCAGTCGCGGAACTCGAGAGACCAATCTCGTTGAGGGATCATTTCCTATGGATACCACCTTAGAGGTCACTGATTTTCAGGCTGCTACTGGACACTTCGAGGATTAGAAACTCGATGACATGGATATGATCGGCGCTTGTGCCGTATTTATTTTCTGAATAATGTTTTTTTTATTTGGATTATTTTGATGATTTATGACTTGGATTATTTATTTTTGGAAAATTTGGTTATGCTCGAATATTATTTAATTCACGTAAGTTATTTTCATACATGTGATCCATTGAATTAAATTTATGAATAGGCATGTTTTGTGGGGAAGTTTGTTGTCTGGCTGACAGTGCTACTACGCACACCATACTCCAAGATCGGAAGTATTTTTTCAAACTTATTGCCTACTCATACCTCTGTGACAACCATATCAGGCCAATACAACCTGATAGAGGTGATAGAGGGGCCATGGCAAAGCCCATTTTATGTTGTCCAATGGTACCGAATTTACCATTAATGAGGCCTTATATTCTCCATGTTCCAGAAGAACATTGTTGAGTTTTAAGGATATTCGAGCCAACGGTTATCACGTTGAAACCACTGAGGAAAATGGAGTGGAATATCTTTGCATAACCTCCAATTTGTATGGCCAGAAGCGTACATTGGAGAAATTGAAATGCCTATCGAGCGGTCTCTATATGACCACCATTAGATCGATTGAGGCAAATCACATAGTTAACCAGAAGTTAACCAATTTGAGCAGTTTCTTGCTATGGCATGACCGGTTGGGACACCCAGGTCAAAGTATGATGCGCCGTATCCTCAATTCATCACACGGACATCCCCTTACTAATAAGGATCTTGTGTTTAGTGACACACTATGCCAAGCCTGCTCGCTCGGAAAGTTGAATACTAGACCATCATATGCAAAGACCAGTAAAGACTCCGCCCTTTTCCTGCAAAGGATACAAGGGGATATTTGTGGACCTATCCAACCACCATGCGGACCATTTAAATATTTCATGGTTTTGGTTGATGCATCGACAAGGTGGTCACATGTTATACTATTGTCCACAAGAAATGCTGCCTTTGCTAAACTCCTCGCCCAGATCATTAAATTGAGGGCTCACCACCGGATTATCCCATAAAGTCCATAAGACTTGATAATGCCGGAGAGTTTACATCGAAAACTTTCGATGATTATTGCATGTCCCTTGGGATTGATGTTGAACATCCAGTTCCCCATGTTCACACCCAGAATGGTCTCGCAGAAGCGTTCATTAAAAGATTACAAATGATCGCACGAACCTTGGTTATGCGCACCAAGCTTCCAATTTCTGCGTGGGGCTATGCGATCTTGCATGCAGCAATGTTGGTCCGGTTGAGGCCCACTGCTACCCAACCTTACTCTGCGTTACAGCTGGTGACTGGGTACGAACCTGACGTTTCGTACTTACGCATATTTGGGTGTGCAGTTTATGTGCCAGTTGCGCCGCCACAACGTACCAAATGGGTCCTCAACGAAGGATGGACATATATGTCGGTTATGAATCCCCATCTATTATACGCTTTTTAGAGCCCTTGACAGGCGATCTCTTTACCGCCAGATTTGCGGATTGTCACTTTGATGAGACAGTCTTCCCGCCGTTAGGGGAGATAAGAACGTCACCGTTCCTGAAGAACGACGTGAATTGACGTGGAATGTCCCCACTATGTCTCATCTCGATCCCGAACCGCACAATGTGATAGTGAAGTGCGGAGAATTCTAGATCTACAGAGTGTAGCTCATAATATGCCAGACGCTTTCTTTGATCTAGCTAAAGTGACGAGATCACATATACCTGCTGCAAACGTGCCTGCAAGGATATCTGTCCCGAAGGACGTGTCGTCCCAGATGGACGAGGTACGGCCATAGCGGCTAACCAGTCTTATGTCCCTGCCCAGAAGCGAGGTAGACCACTAGATTCGAAGGACTCTTATCCCCGGAAGAGGATAAATTTGGCACAAACGAGTCCTCTTGACATCGCAATCTCAACCGATCCCATCTCACAAAATAGTTCCGGATTATGGGTCCGTCCTAGAAGAGACGGTGTTGGGGGACGCTCCAACATCTGAACCCACTCCCGAGAACAGAGAAATCTCTATAAATTATGCATGCTTGAGTGAGCTTTGGAATCGAAACGAGATTATCATCGATGATATATTTGTATTCGCGGTAGCTACCGAAATCATAACTAGCGATGACATCGAACCTCGCTCCATTGATGAATGTCAACGTCGAGACGACTGGCCAAATGGAAAGAAGCAATCCAGGTCAAATTAGATTCCTTGACAAAGAGAAAGTGTTTGGGCCTGTCGTTCCTACACTTCCCATGTTAAACCTGTAGGATTTAAATGGGTATTTGTAAGGAAGCGTAATGAGAAAACGAGATTGTAAGATACAAGGCTCGTCTAGTGGCGCAAGGATTTTCTCAACGCCCTGGGATTGATTACGAGGAAACGTATTCTCCCGTAATGGACGTGATAACGTTCCGCTACCTTATCAGTTTGGTAGTTTCCGAAAAACTGAGTATGCAGCTTATGGATGTGGTCACTGCTTATCTCTATGGGGATCTTGATACAGAGATATATATGAAAGTTCCCGAAGGACTTAAGATACCCGATGCAAATAGTTCCAGACCACGGAACACGCTCTCCATTCGTTTGAGCGTTCACTATATGGATTGAAACAATCCGGACGGATGTGGTATAACCGTCTAAGTGAGTATTTGATCGGGATGAGATATGTGAATATTGATCTATGCCCTTGCGTGTTTATTAAGAAAACAAGTTCTGGTTTTGCTATTGTAGCTGTTTATGTCGATGACATGAATCTAATTGGTACTCCTGAAGAGATCAAGGAAACCGCTAAACACCTAAAGTTGGAATTCGAGATGAAAGATCTTGGGAGAACGAATTTCTGTCTCGGCTGGAGCTCGAGCACCGTGCAGATGGAATTCTAGTCCATCAATCGAATTACATCCAGAAGATGTTAAGGCGCTTTAATGAGGATAAAGCGAAGCCTTCTAGCACACCCCATGATCGTCCGTAGCCTAGATCCTAAGAAGGATCCGTTTCGTCCCGCAGATGATAACGAAGAGATATTGGCACCAGAAGTCCCATATCTAAGTGCAATAGGCGCATTATTGTACTTGGCTCAATGTACTAGACCGGATATCTCATTCGCTGTGAACTTGTTAGCTAGATATAGCTCTGCGCCAACACGCCGCCACTGGAATGGCATAAAAGACATTTTCCGCTACCTTAGAGGTACGACGGATATGGGCTTATTCTATCCCTATGCATCAAGGAATGGATCGAACCCCCTCGATCCTCGGAACGATGCCCGCCTTATTGGATATGCTGACGCAGGGTATCTATCAGACCCGCACAAGGCGCGTTCTCAAACTGGTTACGTCTTTACCATTGGGAATACAGCAATATCTTGGAGGTCAACGAAACAGACCCTTGTTGCTACTTCTTCGAATCATGCTGAGATTATAGCCCTTTACGAAGCAGTTCGTGAATGTATATGGCTGAGAGCAGTTTCCAAACATATTCGAAGTACGTGTGGGCTGAATTCCACCACTGATGAACCAACGATTATCTATGAGGATAATGCCGCTTGCATCGAGCAGATGAAGACGGGTTTCATCAAAGGAGACAACACCAAGCATATTGCACCGAAGTTCTTCTTCAATCAACAGCAACAAGAGCATCAGATGATTGAAGTCAAGCAGATTCGATCTCAAGACAACCATGCAGACCTCTTTACCAAGTCACTACCAAAGTCCACGTTCTTGATGCATGTTCGAGGTATTGGTTTGCGTAGATTGGCTGATTTACCTAGTATGTAATCTTCAGGGGGAGTCGACATCAGGGGGAGTATCCCGAAGCATACTCACTTGACCATCGTGTACTATTTTGTCCTTCGTCCAGGGTTATTTTGTCCCACTGGGTTTTGTTACCTGGCAAGGTTTTAATGAGACACATCTTGGCATGGTCACCCTACTCATACTACATCCTGAAGATGTGTTGATCTGATACATATGCATTTGCTCATCTTTTCCCTTCGACCACGGGTTTTTCCCATTGGGTTTACCGGGCAAGGTTTTGGTGTAGCAACTCTAATGCACCCCGCTCCCATTGACATACTATTTGCCTATGATCCAGAAGATATGACTTCACCTACTTTCGAGGTTCTGATGTGACTACTCCACACTCAAGCGCGTTGCACTCTTTTTCCTTCGACCAAGGTTGTTTTTGTTCCCACAGGGTTTTTATTACTTGGCAAGGTTTTAACGAGGCAACTTAGAAGCGCATAGCAGAGACAACACTAATGACATGGAATATCCAAGGGGGAGTGTTGTAAATATATTGTTATATGTGGCTATCCCTGTAATTAGTTGTAGGGGCATACTAGTAAATATACAAAACCTAGTAAACCCTACTTCTATATAAGGATATTTATTACATGAATAAGATGGACTGATCATATTCTCTCTGCCTCCTCTCTTCCACAAACCCTAGATTTTCACATACTTTTACAACACTCATCTTATTGTTCAGTTTTTGTTTTGTTTTGTTTTTTTTTTTTTTCTGCTGGAATTTTGTTTGTCTTTAAGCTCTGCCTTTGAAGGGTGTTAATCAGTGCACCAAGTGCTACAGGATGGTTGTGGTTCACATGTACAAACATGCAGATAGCTAGACCACGTGCCTCTTGCCTTCAAAAGACCACACAAAAACGATGACGGTTCAAGTCCAACACTGCTTGGCTTTTCCTGGCCATATGGAGTCTGGACCCATACAGAAGGTAGCTGCCGCAAATATAGCTAGCTGCTTAAGTTTAAGTTCGTTTGTAATTGTAATTATTACCTTCTGGGAAATAGTGAATGTGATGTCTCCCACTTATATTCTTTTTGATAGATTTTGTATAATTGGCAATAACATGGACTTCTTGTACAAAATTTTGGTTTATGCTTGTACCCTCAGAGTCCAGCAGAGAAGATTATTAGGTTGTTGTATTCTAGTTTGACCCAAGCAATGTTTTCTTGGTGCTTTTCAATACACTAAGTTATAAAGACAAGAAAAAGCTATCAAATATTTGAACTGCCTAATGTTCTTGACCCTTACTATGTCAGATGTAAATAGATTAAACTTCTCTACAAAATAAGTAATATATTTTCCCTTGTGGCAGTTGAGCAAAAGAAGAAGCTAGGCTATGGATTAATTAGCTACCACTGCGAGTCACTTCCCTTGGCAGAAGAATTATGTGGAACAAAGTTGCCTCTCCCATGGGCTTGGGATGAGCGGTTAGCAGCAAAAGGTACTGAAGTACGTTGCCATGTGTCCCGGAGCCCTCTACCGCGACTAGGATCAGATTGGCCTCTACCGCGGCCCTGACTAGGATCAGATTTTGATGAACTCGGTTGCCAAGCATGGTTTGTGAACTCATGTGTGAAGCCATTCCTAGATGGCCAGAAAGCATTGTTCACTGACTGAGCTCTTTCATTAGGCCTCCAGCCTTGGCTCAACTCTGATATTTTCATTTCCTTTAAGCCTTGTAATTCTCTTGAACCAGAACCAACTACTCTCCACTTTTCGGTACCTGGGGTGACATGATGGCTGCCATGATCACCCTTGGCAGAATATGCGCTAGATGGCATTACTCTTTCACCAGTTACTCTTCTTGGAGCATAAATGGAGTCTCCAGAATCAGGAGTAGCATTTGCTCTTCCTCTACCGCGACCCCATCCAGATCCAGCAAATTTGTGTACTAAATCAGAAGAGCTAGAAGTGAATCTGGAATGGTTGTTGAAAGCTGCAGTTCCAATATTATTAGGTTTTCTAAACCTGTCCTGAACCTGCTGGATGCTGCATTAAGTTCTCTTCCTAATGAGTCTAAGGTGAACAAGCGATAAAGGTAAAAGTGAGTGAAAGCAAGAAACAAAATGGACCTGCGGTTGGGTGTGCTTCCCTGATATTCATGCCATAGTTTTGTTTCCATAAGGTCATCTTCAGTGACTGACTGCAAACATATAAGACCCAGAGTTTCATATTGTATGCAATTATGACATGCCACATAAACAGTGATTTAATTCGATTAAATGACTGCCCCAACCATGGACATTCTCTCATGCCAATGCAAGGCCAAATAAGCTTGTCACATGAAAAGCTTTCATGATAGCATATTAGGGAATGATGTAAACTAATTATTGAACCAAAAAGTGCATCTTATAAAAGTGTACTTAAAATTCAAAAGAACTCTTTAGACAAGTCGTGGGAACAAGTTACCAATGATATTAAGCAGATATGAAAAGAAAACTATATGCGCAAGGCTCAAGCTAATCAGAAATATTGCAAATTCTAAAAGTTTAAATACCTTAACAGGATGCTCTACACCTTCAAGTAAATGAGGCACATGAAGACCACCATTAGGAAGCTCGTACAGCACACATCTGCTACAAAATTGAATTCAAGAAACGATTCCATAGGGCAGTAAAGTATTGAGAAAATCGAAAGAAATGAGTCATAGTTTCTTGACTTACAAGACAGAGTCTTGTTGAAGGTTACGATCTCCTCCCTTGCACTTGGAAGCATTCTCATCAAGGAGACGTATAAAACCACCAACTCCATAACTAGAAAGGGATAGAGAACATGCACTTATCAACAAATTAACAATTAGAAGACAATGAAAGAAAACAAGACTTCAACAAGATGATTGACCAACCTCAGGCTGGTGTCAATCTTGATGGGCCAATTTTCCTTTGTAGACAGTGACACAATTTGTGATGCCAAACTGTGAGTGCTCCGCACAAATAACTGATCAAGTTTTTCAGCATTCCGGTCTTTTTCTTCACCCTACATGATGTAACAGAGACTCAGAATACATTCTAAATATTGTCATGAAAAAAAGTCTCATACTTTGTCTTTACGATTAAAGAAAAAGTGTCATACCACCAGTTCCTTCTCTAGCTTTCTAGTCTCAGATAGAAGGCGTTCTTCTTCTATAAAGGGAAGATTGCAGATTCCCTTTGGAGACAGAAATGTCGAAAACAATTGAAAAATGTAAAGGATCACTAGATGTTAATGAAAATGCAAAAACATGAACATATAACAGAAATTTCACAAAATGGCGCATGTGAAGTAAGAAGACAACCAAACCTGCCACGTAAAACGTTTCCCATCCATGTCGATTTCGAAATCTAATCATGAAACGGAGCTTGAAGTTAATTCTTCTGTTAAATTCCTTGGATATAATATAAATGATTTCACAGACTAGGCCTTACCAGAAGGATAAAAGTCAATTATGCTCGAACTCTCTTCAATCATAAGTGTTCGATAAGGTCTTGGAAGTGCATGAGCGCTACAAAGGAGCAGCTTTGTCTTATATTTTTAGAGAACTTTGAAAGACCAAATTTACAAATCGAAGAAACAAAAAATAAAATAACAGAACTACCTTCTTGGAGGGAGTACACCTATGAGAGTATCGATAGGTTTAAACGGGGAACAAAAAATAAATTAACAGAACTACCTTCTTGGAGGGAGAACAGCCATGAGAGTATCGATAGGTTTAAACGGGGAACCTAGTTGAAATTTTGCTTTCACCTGAGCTAGGCCCTTCAGGTCAGAAGCAAATGGTCCATAATGAAATGGATAAAACCTGATTGCACATGTTAGTGAAAATTTAAGTTAATCATTATTTTCATACCATAGCTAGTAGCTATATAAAGTCCATATTGCAGAGATGTATTACCATGTCCAAGATGGGGGACCTGAAAAATAGTATGAAAGAACCCAGAGCAGTCCTTCAGTGTAGCTTTTAACCTAAAAGTACATAAGCAATTGAAATTTAGAAAAAAATAAATAAATAAATAAGGGAAGGATTACAAAAGTTAAGTTTGTATATACTATTAGGCCATTAGCCATTTGATTTTGGGTTGGAGCAAAATAAACAAGAAGAAAAAACTATCGATTAAGTCCAGTTAAGACAATGCAAAATCATATCTAAACTTTGTAGCTTTTAAAAACAATCAACCATAAAGCTTCATCAACACTCGGTAAAATAAAAATTTGCAGCTTGTTCAAAGAAAAAAAAAAAGTAGAAAAACATTATGGTGATGAAAGTAAATGCAAAATATAATCTATGATAGACAAACATACTACTTCCTTCCTTCTGCTTTCAATATCCCCTGGGCTTTCTGCAGAAAATTTGTACTTATAGTACCTTCCTTTAAAGCCTGTAGCACCCAATCGAACCTGTGGAAGAATCAGAAAACATGTAGAAATCATCCTACAAAGTATACAAGGAATTACGATATAGAATAACGAATCTTCCAGAAGGGAGTGCTTCATACTTTGTCAGTCCCCAAATCACCGTTCTTAAACAGATCAGATTTCCTTGTAATGTTGTCTTTCAATTTTTGCTTGAACTCCTTCATATTTTCTAGTATCTGCAACAAAATGGTATGGAAACCTCGAGGCATGAAACAAAATAAAGAACCAACCAAAAACACATGATCCCAACTTCCCAAGTGTATAATCAAACAAAAATACAACACCAACCCCCCCCCCCCCCCCCCCCCCCCCCCAAAAGAAAAAAAAAAGAACAATGGAGCCTGATAATGCCACCTTACATATATCATGCACATAGGTCAATGCAAAAGAAAAAATAATTCCTTCTGAAATGAAGAATCATAATGTAGTGTTTGTATGACTACCTTTCACTGAAGGTTCAAAATAGTTCTGAATTGCAGCAAGAATTCAAGGCATATAATTTATCTAAGGGATATAAACCAGAATGACCTCATCTGAAGAAAAAAAAAAGACATACTTGAGAATGTACAGTGTCAGATGTCCCACATGAAGATAAAACATTATCCACTGACATGGCTGCAGATTCTTCTCCATCAATTTCTTGCTCTATCTGGAGAACCATATATGCAATTAATTCAGCGTATGTTTCACAATTGCAACATTAGATGAATGCACACAATCCGTCAGTGAAGAATGACATTTAAACATAAAAACAAGGCACTTACAGAATTATCATAATAGCAAAGACGTCGGAGTTTACGCTCACGAAGTTCTGATCTTTTCTTGAAAATCTTCTCTTCATACGTGCCAACAAGAAGAATAAATTTCTCAACTCTAGATTGTTTAATATATCCTGATTTCTTGTCATTCACCTGATTGTGTGCATAAAATATGGGGCATGATCATGAGCTTATTTATGTTAATTTTGTTGTGAAAAAAATGCAACTGATAAGAGGCTAATTATATTATACCCGGACCATATCAACCATGTAACCACCAAGATTTTTGAATTCTTTTTTGTATACAGCCATCAGCAAGTCAATAGCACGCTGGGAACAAGTAATGAACAAAATTAGTTTTGATGTTCATACTTAAGTTTGTCTTTAAATCACTACATAAAAATGAAGTTAGCATAGAACCTCATGAAGTTCCAATGTTGGCATGTGGGGTAGAAAATCATTTCCAGCAAAAAAACACATGAAGATAAAATCATCAATTATACGCTCAAGATCAAACTTAACATTCTCGGGAAGATCATGGATTTGCATATCAAGGTCCAAGTACTCCCTCAAAATCCAAACATGGAGAAACTGAAATAAGGATGAAGAAAAAGAGGTGAGACAACAACAGAGCGGTCTAGCTTCAGTGATGCATATGGATATATGGTAAAAGCAGTTAGGATATATACCTGATAGGGCTTTTTCATCATTGATGCTTTTATTTGATCTGATTTTACTGAAGATGACATTGTTTCTCGAATCGATTTACAGTTTGCTTGTTGCTGCTCTTGGATTAGTACATCCTATATCCAGAAAATGAAGAGTAAGTATACAAGTGATCATAGATTTTGTCAATTTCAATGTTAATGCTCATCCTCTTGAATATTCTATTTTACTTTATGTTACCAAAAACACTATAACCCGAATTTTGGTTCCCAGTGCATTCGATAGTCAGAACCTCAATAAAATGTGCCATGGGTGTACATTGATTATTGAAGACCTTGTAAACCAGATGAGGCATTCATATAAGACCAAAAGACCAACCTCCAAGCTATAAGCTAGTCAAACCATGAAATCAACAAAGGGACATTTCTATTTGAAATTTGTGAAATTTAAAGGCTTTGTCAATTTAACCTCTCTCAATATCGAAAAGTGAACTTCATGCGTTGCCAGAGCTAACATTATCAGATCGGCGTCCTGCATACCATATATTATGCCAACCATGCATGAGAATGTCAAAAATCAAAGCTTAAATGAAGTGAAAAAGAGTAAATTGATTAGGAAACAAATGCTTTAGACAGAATATGCATTCCCAAATAGTTAATTCCTTTTCATTTTTTCGATTTCCAACTATGTTCGAGCTAAATTAAATATCCAAAAAGAACAACAAAAAAGATGAAAGAGTAGAGCTAGCATTCATACCAGTCCATACAAGCAGTGGTGGGTGTTTGGATTATAAGAAGGAAGATTACGCTGCTGGCGTATAAATGACATTATTTTGTGCTCCCCTTCTCCAGGGACATTGGCATCAGAAAGAATTACCTAATTCAATATTAAGCATGAAATTAAAACAAATAACAGATAGGAGACATAGATATATACATATGAACACCATTAATGCAATATGCAACTTATTCTCTGCCACTACAAATAATGACTGTTCAATTCATGTACACTTGAAGTTGAATGTGGCATATATACACATATATGGAGATCAAAGAGTGAGACCTTGATGTCCCTCCAGCCTGAATCATTGGTGATTCGTAAATTGATATAGCTTTGAAGAGCCTTTGACAATTTGTGCATGAATTCAGTTCCGGGGGTGATTATATTAGAATCGGAGAGTTGAGATTCCACTTTTGGGAGCACTTGTTTGCCTTCTCTTTCAAATTGTCTTCTTAGCTTCTCCTCTTCAGCTTCCTACACAGTTGATATAAATGTGTATAAATTAGTTTAAGAGCATAACAAAATTTAACCATGTGACTCAGAAGCATATGCATGTATCTATAACCCACAGCTATTTCCTTGTCCTTGGCTGATTTAAAACGCCTGGTACGTTGTTGATTCATTTTAGCCCTTGGAGCAACTCCATCTACACAAAAAATTAATTAAAGTTAATATGTGCTTCAACTCCTTAAACTAAAGATAATCAAGGGACAAAAAAACAAGAAGCCAAGAGCTTAGTAAGGCATAACAAGTAGAAAGTTTGATTTTTCTCACCAATGGCCATATAAAGTAGCTTCCTTGGTCGAACAAGGTTGAAAAGCCGGTCAATATATTCAAAAATGTTGTTGAAAACCTCTTCAAAAGTAGTTGGTGGTGGAACCTGAACATATATAACATGCAGATATATATCAATTAGTATAAGAATGCATGCATTAATTAATATATAGCTTGTGAGGAGAATAGAAATGTAGGGGTCTCGTACTCCATCATCATCATCTTGTGGGTGAAAGCAAGGATGAATAATCCCATTCATGTCAAGATAAAAGTTATCAAACTCCAAGTCATTTGGGTTTGGTGAGCTGCTGGTATCAGCTGAAGAGGACTCATCATCATCTCTGTGTTCAATGGCTTTGACCACCACTTTTGGATACTTATTTACCAGCCAACGATAAAACGAAGGCACCCCCATCTCTCTCTCTCTCTCTCTCTCTCTCTCTCTCTCTCTCTCTCTCTCTCTCTCTTCGTGACAGAGACGGTTAGCTCAAGAGCTGCAGTGCTCTCTCTGCGTCTCGCTAATGAGTCTAGGAACTACAACTTTGTTTAAACACTCTTCATGGAGTGGTTCATGTATAGTGTAGAAAATTAAATGGCCAATAAATAATTTTTTTATAAATGAAAAAAAAAATATTTAATTTTATGTGGAAATGAAGGTCAGACCATGCCTTTTTTTTTTTTTTAGCAGAGGGAAGGAGGGAGGGTTCGAACGGGTATGCAAGGAGAGTTATTATCCTCGACTAAGTAGGCCAACTTCATTTTACAAAGTCAGATCATACTTTATTATATAACTTTTTGTGATTTTTTTTTAAATTAATTTTGATACTATATAGTATATACATAATAAAAATAAGGGTTAATTAGAATTTATCATCCAAATTAATATTTTTGACAATTCACCCTCCATACTATATTTCATCAAATAAAAGATTCTCAATTTCTCAAAAAATGGACGTTGGTGAGTTCTTATTAATTTGTGTGACGCCCACACATGGTATGGACGTTGGGGGCTCAATTGGTGTAAACCGTGTAAGTGTGTAACAAAATAATTAGTGGAAGTGTAAGCATGGATTAAGTATTTTGGGAAAAAAAAGAAGTTGTGTAATGTATATCGCAATGGAACTATTTGTAAGTTGGGTATTATCTTGTGCTTCGAAAATGACCGTGAAGACAAAATTTCCCATCAATGCATACGCAACTATGCGAGTTACAAGCTTGTTTGGTACTTGCTGGCAACATAAGAACGAACCATCACGACAATTCAATTTCGAATTTTAAAGTAAATGAGCAACAAATTAAAATGATAAATAGCAAAAAGTGATTTAATTTTAAACAAAATGAGAAAGAAATTGTGATTAAAAAGGTGCAGAGAAATATCAACCGTACGTGTCTTGATTAGCACGAGTTCCCAATCGGCAATAGGATTAGGGTCCATGATGTGACGAATGAGCTGTGATTATTATGTGAGTTTATGGTCCCGAGGGTGTTATAATACTGAAGTGAAATTTGCTTTTATTTTGACGGTCACATACTTGCATTGTCATACTCACACGTGCCTAGCTTCTCACTCACGCTTCTCAAGCCAAGATATAGAGCTCCTTCAATCCTTCCCCCCACATACACATACCAAACAGTATACACATTCTTCATCCTTTTTTTTTTCTTCCGGTCAGGACACATTCCTCATCTTAACAACAAAATTATACATTTCTTTTTTGTTCTATCGGAGGAATCGAATTCGAACTTAATTTAATACGAACCTTAAGGCCTTTTATTATGCAGTTAAAAAGTGCGACCCAAAGCTCATTTTGGGCACTATATGGGTCATAACACGCCATTATAAACTCAAAAATCACTGAGACCCAAAGTGTGACCTAGATTCAGATCACACTGAAACCCATTTTGTGTGAGGCCCAAATCAAAAAAGGCCCACCCACATGATAGCAAAAGCAAGAGAGAGAGAAAGGGGCGGGCCGGATTGACGCATGCGCCATCGTGGGCCTTGCCTGTCGGCTCATGCGTCTTTCCTCGCGCCCAGCATTGTGTGCACATCATCAACGACTAAGATTAAAGTATTGTTGGTAATGTGTGGTCCGAATTAAAGGACCGTTTATCTTTTTTTTTTTTAAGGTCGGTTTTGAAATGAGTAACCCAAATTAATGGACTATTGATACTTATCGCACCATCTTTTTTTTTTTTAAATAATAATTAAAAAATTGAAAAAACTCTAAAATATTTCAGAAAATTTTTTTAAAATTTCTCAAACCCTCCAACAGCTATATTCTCAAATTGGTCTATATATACCATACAACATCTATAGTTTTTCATTACAAACATCAATCTTTCTTTATCAAATTTGCACACTCGATGACCCGATATGTAAGTGCAATGGTCCAACGATTACAATCCAAATTGCGATGTTTGTACGACATGGTTTCAAAATGACTCAATAATGCAATACTATATGTGCGATCGTGAAGGGAAATGACCATTGTGCCACTATTATATTAAGCGGGCCTTAAAACTCTCAATACCCAAAGACCCAGGGCCGGTTCCATGCACTTGCGAGAAGGGTATTCAACCATGTGCCGATTGTGAGGCCAAACCAAATATCTCATTTTGGGGAGGATATAACAATGTTTACGTGAACCCACGTGATTTGCCCAAGGCCACCCATGAGAACCACTGAAGATTGTCGTGGATGCATTCCTTTGTTGTTGAGTGTTGTTGTTGTTAATTTTATGTACTTGTTCTAGTATTTAGTTGCTTTAGTGTTATTTTCTTTAAATATTTGTCGTCGTTTATATCAAGATTGTCATCATTTTAAATATATTCAATATTGACCTTATTTTAAAGATATCATTAAAATAAGGGAAAATGTTAGCAAAAGGACTATAAATATACCACTATTTTTAGTTGAGGATCCCGATTTTACTTTGATTCAATTAAGGACTATAATTTTTCAAATGGCTCAATCAAGTACATTCCGTCATGTCTGTCACATTTACTGTTAAAAATTGGTCATGTGACCCTCACGTGACCAATTTATAAGGGCAAAAAAGTCTTTTCTCCCCTTCCCTCCCTTCCCATCCCCTCTCTTTTCTCTTGTATCTCTGCGCGCCATCCCCCCCTCCACCACCCCAACCCAGCCCCGGCCCCGTCGCAAAACCCAGTCACACCCAGCCCCGGCGCCATCTCTCATATCTCTACGCGCCATCCCTCCCCCTACACAGTGAATCCAAGCTTAGACTTCTTTCCATAATCAACGGAAAGATGCTCCAGGAGAAGCGAGCCGAGACCCGACCCGGTTCCTCCACCGACAGCATTGAAGACGAGGAAACCCTGGAGACCGGTACAGTTGTCAACGAGCTTATGAATGCGGTCGAGGCAGAGATCGACGATCTCTTTGCCGATGGTGTAGTGGCCGCGGGTGAAGTTGTTGGCGGCGTCGTCCTTGCCGCTGATGAGCTGCTCAGGGTGGAAGAGCTGGCGGTAGGTGCCCGTGCGGACCTGGTCGATGACGGTGGGCTCGAGGTCGACAAAGATGGCGCGAGGGACGTGCTTGCCGGCGCCGGTCTCGCTGAAGAAGGTGTTGAAGGCGTCGTCCCCGCGGCCGATGGTCTTGTCGCTCGGCATCTGGTCGTTGGGCTGGATGCCGTGCTCCAGGCAGTAGAGCTCCCAGCAGGCATTGCCCACTTAGTGCGGCTGGGTGTGGTGGACGGGGCTGGGGCTGGGTTTGACTGGGTTTTGCGACGGGGCCGGGGCTGGGTTGGGGTGGTGGAGCTGGATGGGGCCAGGGCTGGGCTGGGCTGGGACTGGTGGGGGAGGGGGGAGGGATGGCGATGGTATAGGGGGAGGAGGGGGCGGGGATGGGTGACTGTGACGGGGAGGGGGAGCTGGCTTGGGGGCAGAGAGAAAAGAGAGAGGGGAGGGGAGGGGAGGGGAGAAAAGACTTTTTTGCCCTTATAAATTGGTCACGTGAGGGTCACGTGACCAATTCTTAACGGTAAATGTGACAGACATGACGGAATGTACTTGATTGAGCCATTTTAAAAATTATAGTCCTTAATTGAATCAAAGTGAAATCGGGATCCTCAACTAAAAATAGGGGTATATTTATAGTCCTTTTACTAACATTTTCCCTTAAAATAAAACCAATAGTATAATTTTTATAATTATTTGAATTATAAATTATAAATTAAACATCACTTAATTAATAATAACAATATTTTAAATAGGTATAAAACATTGAGATCCAAAGTGGATCTCAGCACCATTGGAGATAGAAATGGGTCTCAGTACTATTTAAGATCCAAAATGGGTTTTGGGTCACAAAAATTGGGTCTCCCTACCAACTTACTCTCACCCCTTGAACTAATCTCAAAGACTTACAAAATTATACATTGAGAGCAAATTTAATTTGGCAGGGAGCATCACCACCTTGTTGCAATGATGTCATCTATCATACTAATTAACTATGGTTAAATTTATTCTTTTTATATATTAATTAGAGTTTCTATTAATTTTTTAAATTTAAGCACATGTATCCATAAAAATTTCAGAGATATTTTCACATTGAATAATGCTATACTTATCACATTTTTATACCATCTCACGTGTCATTACTTTATTGGACAAAATTTTTCTTTTTATTTTTATTTTTTAGTATCCAATGTATGAATGCCATGTAAGTTGCCACATAAGGTGGTATGAAATTATGGTATAAAAATGTGATATATCTACCACTACTGTTTCACATTCTCTCACATCTTCCCCAATTCACACCCTTCCCTTTTGTTCACTGGAAATTATATTTGCTCTCATCCGTACATTTAGAAATATCTAAATCTTTAACTTTGATAATCTCTAACATACTTCTCAAATTTGACTCTTCAAATCTTATTTTGTTAATCTATGTGGCAATTTGAAGAGTCAAATTTCCTATGTTAAAATTGTGAACTCCAGCAGACTCTTTAATTTCATTAATTTATTATTATTTTTATCTTTTTCTTGTTTAGACAAAATTAAGATTTCATTGAGATTTGAAGAGCCAAATTAGTATTTTAATAATATTTAAAGAGCTGAATTCACTCGTTAAAATTGACGAGCTGACTTTGGGTCCCTATTTTGACGAGCTCATTTGCATAGGTTGTTGGAGATGATTTATCCAACATGTCACAGCTAATTGAGCAGTCAAAGACTTTTGCCGACTTTATTGAAGATGCTCTTACATATCAAAATGATACTTATAATCTATAATTAAATTTTAAAAGATTTTATTATTATATGAATGAGATGACGCACCAGATCTCGACATGTATGCACAATGTTTTGTGCCCTAAAAATTACATGTTTGAAAAAAAATCCCTTCTACTATTTTCATACTCAATAACTCAATTCTTGATTCATGCAACTCATCTCATGTTGATAGATGATACATTCATATCATATTCCTTGTCATTTTTACCTTATATACTATACTATGTCCTAAAATCCTTTTTAGAAAAACTCCAAAATCGTTCGCTACTATTGTGATTCAGGAAAGGTTCCACTTGATAATCAAAATGTTCATTTATTTATTTTATGTGACCAACAATGGTGAGATGAAAAATCAAACTTCTAGGATGTAAATGTGTCATTTATTGAAGAGTTGGCCTTCTTCAACATGTCTTATTAAAAATCAACCACAACCACAAATCTTGCCTTGAAACATTATCATACTTTTAAAAAGAAGGCAAGATCTCAAAATTTAAGTGAAATTGAAATTTTTTTAAGTAAGTAAATTAAGACGCATGTAAACATATTAGCGGTACCACCACATACATACATTGATATAGAACAACAGTGAGATTATTAAAAAAGTGGGCCGACTTGTAATTGGAACTTGTTCATGGACTGTCTTGTTATCTTGAGGAAATAGGATAATGGGTGGCTATAACAACACTGACAAACCAAAACTTTCTCTTAGGACCCGTTTGACACTGCTTTTTGAATTGGCAAAAGCACTTTCAGATGAGTAAAAGCATTTTTGATTGCGTTTGACATAAATAAATAAAAGTGCTTATGAGTTATAAAAGTGCTTTTAAGTGATTTTTTTAGAAAGTGTTTTTGCATGAAGCACTTGAATTTTTTATAAAAATTTTATATGTACTTATGAGTAGAAGCGCTTCTAACAAAAGCGCTATTGATTATAAACGCTTCTAAAAAGTAGTGTCAAACGGGCCCTTAGTTTCTTTTCCCAAATCCCACCTATTTTTCTCTCTTTGAATTTCACTCATTCTCTCTCTTGGGCAATCTGTAACTAACTCGCTTTTAGTTAGTTTAACAATTTTAGTTCCACTCGCCCGTTATTTTCATTCCCAACCCAATCCAAATTGACCCGAAATGAGCGAGCGAGTCAGATAGTTTTAATGGGTTGGATAGGTTTGTGCCCACCCTTAGGCCTAGCACTATGGTCCCCAAAAATAGGAACCAAAACTCGAAATGGGTACCATATAGGTCACATATGCTCACTATGGGCTAGAATCTATGACCCAAAATTGTCTGAAACCCAAAGTGTGACCAAGAATTAGGTTTCACTAAGACCCAAACTAAAAAATCCCTAGCCTACCCATGTGACACCCATAGGGAGATAAAGAAGGAGGTGCAACTGCTGCTTTTGCGCTAGTAGTGGGCCCCAACTTGTCGGCCCAGTTGTGAGCCTCTACGCCTCTGGCGTGTGTGAAGAAGCCCACCAACGTCCAAGATGAGTAGATCGATAGTGGATGAACGAACTGGATTAAAGGATTGTTAGGTCCTTTTGTTTTTGAATTGTAGCATTCAAATGAATGGACTGTTGGGAATCGACGGCCCAGATCGCTCAATCAATTTTGTTTTGTTTTAATCATTAAAAAATCTATAAAAAAATCAAAAAATTCCAGAAATTTTTTTTAAAAAATCCCACAAACCCCTTAATGGCCATATTCCCCAAAATCATATATATATATATCATGCTTCCTCTATAGTTTTTCTTCACAAACATCAATCTCTGATATCAAATTCACATAAAGAAGTTGTCTTTGTCATTGTTCGTAGAGGAAATGCGTGGGCGCCATGTGAAGATCGAGCCCTAGTGAAGGCATGGCTAGAGAGGAGTCCTATGGTTGTCTTGGTGCCAATCTAAGAAATATTGTGCCTTGGAATCAAATTTATTCAATATTGACCTTATTTTAAAGATCTCATTAAAATAAAACCAATGGTATAATTTTTATAAATATTTAAGTTATAAATTATAAATTTAACATTACTTAATCAATATGAGGCATATTTTAAATAAGTATAAAATACTGAGACCCAAGCACCATTGAAGATCAAAATGGGTCTCAACACTATTTAAGACCCAAAATAGATTTTAGGTCACACAATTTGTGTCTCGTTGTCTCAGCACTAAAAAGTGAGTCGGCCTGTAATTGAAACCTTATGACGACCTGTGTTTTGGGTGGGTAAATAAGATAGTGGCTATAACAAACACTGACATATCAAACCTCTCTCTTGTCCCAAATGCACCTTTTTTTTTCTTTTTTTTTTCTCTCTTTCTCTTTCTCTTTCTTTCCTTTGCATTTTACTCGATCACGGTCAACTTCAAGCATGAGCTACCTATTGACGACACTGACAAAGAAGGCAGAGGTGGACTCCATCATCTAATTCACCATCGACAAGGTCCTCGTCCTCCGCTTCGGTCGCACTTCCGACGCTGTTTACCTCCTCCTTGTCGACGTCCTCGCCAAATTGTCGCGAGATGTCTCCAAGTTCGCATACATAGCACTCAGAGAGAAGGGAGACAAGGGGAAAAAGAAGAAAAATGAGAGAAGAAAAAGAGAGAGACTCGGGTAAGTGGAAGGGGAGGGTTCGGCAGGTTGTGGTAGGGGTGGGGTCGGGAGGGGCTGGGTTGGGAGGTTGGCTGGAGAGAGGGAAGAGAGAGAGAGTAGGGGAGGGGTAAAAAAAAAAAAGAGCAAGAAATATTCATTTTTTCAATTTAGATTTTAGATGAGGTATGTTTTTGAATGATTTTGTAGATGATGAATGCAGTTGAAATACTCCCTATAGTTTAGTGTCTAAATTGAACTTTAGCCAATTTTTAATTCAGGTGGTAAATTGACACAATTATTTTTAGGTAGTGAAGTGAGATTGAACTCAAAATTCAAACGGATAATTTATAAAAAAGTCCCAAATAAATTGCACTTTAATTTTCAACAAAATCTTTTATTTGCTTCTAACAAAAGCGCAACCAAGGGTTTAAATTTCGATTTTGAGGGGGTCCGAAATTTTAACACTGATTCGACAAAAATTCGAAATGTTTCGGCAAAATATTCGAAATTTCGGGCGAAATTTTGAACACCCTAACAGCCAAAATTTTTTGAATTTCTTCGAAATTTAGCGAAATTTCGACATCTGCACAGCAACCCAATAACCCAGCTAACCAACTTACCTCACCTGCACAGTCGAGGGAGAAAGAAGGGGTGGCGGGGGGCGGCAGGGCAGCAGCAGCAGCAGCAGCGGCAGGGCAGCGGCAGCGGTATGAGGGAGATCGAAGGAGAAAGAGGCAATGGCAGGGGGTGACGGCGGGGGTCTACGGCAGGGGGGCGACGGCGGGGGGGCTACGGCAGGGGGGCGCCGGTGGGGGGGCGATGGCAGGGGGGATGGCAGGGGGAGAGAGAGAGAGAGAGAGAGAGAGAGAGAGAGAGAGAGAGAGAGAGAAAAAAAAAACAATGGAGCTGAAGCTGCTGAACTCGGGGGGAGAAGAAAGGAAAGGAAGGAAAAAGAAGAAAAAAAAAAAAAAGAGAAAAAAATTAAAAGGTTTAGGATTGATTAGGGATTGAGGCCTTTGGGCAATTGTAAAGAAAAAAAATGGTTTGGAGTTTCGTTTGACCATTTTGGAGTTTCATTTAATTGTTTTTAAACCCTAAACTAGTAAACTATAATATATTTATATATAAAAAAGAATTTAAAATACCCTAAATGGCTTAAACTTTAATATCATATACCATATCCTAAACAATATAGAATATATATTATAAAATACATAAGGTTTAGTGTATAGATTATATAGTATAAATAATATACTAATTTTATTTAACAGTATTTGTCTCCAGCGTGCATTATATTCATCTTATATCACATAAAACCTACTATATAATTTGGTTTCTTCAATTTTTTTTTATCAATTTAGTAGATAATATGTTAAATAAACATATGGTAAAGTTTCATTCAAAATTTCTGTATTTTGATAGCAATTTCCGTCTAATTTTTGTCAAAATTTAAAAATCTTCAAAATTTCGATCGAAATTTCTTCGAAATCCTAAATTTTATTCCTTTAGCGCAACTAATAACAAAACCGCTATTGACCACAAATATTTCCTAAAAAACACTTCCAACAAAGCCATTAGCCACCTAAAAAATATTTTGGGCTGGCGTTACAGGCCCAGGCTTATCAGTCTGGGCTTCTACCCCTTGTAGACGATGAGTACCATCTATAAACCTGAACCATATCCAAAAACACAAAACCTCTCTAACCCTAAACCCTCCGCCGTCACTCACTCTCCACTCTCCAATCTCACAAGCAACAAACCATGGCAGAGAGACCCGCACCCGCTGAGAGAGGTGGCTTCCGTCGCGGCTTTGGAGGACGTGGCGGTGACCGTGGCCGTGGAGGCCGACGCCGAGGTGGCCGTCGCGACGAGGAAGAGAAGTGGGTCCCAGTCACCAAGCTCGGCCGTCTGGTCAAAGAAGGCAAGATCCGAAGCCTCGAGCAAATCTACCTCCACTCGCTCCCCATCAAGGAGCACCAGATCGTCGACACTCTGGTGGGTCCCAGCCTCAAAGACGAGGTCATGAAGATCATGCCAGTCCAGAAGCAGACCCGGGCCGGGCAGAGGACCCGGTTCAAGGCCTTTGTTGTGGTCGGGGACAATAACGGCCACGTGGGGCTCGGTGTCAAGTGCAGCAAGGAGGTGGCCACCGCGATACGTGGCGCGATTATATTGGCCAAGCTGTCGGTGATTCCGGTGAGGAGAGGGTACTGGGGGAACAAGATCGGGAAGCCCCATACCGTGCCTTGTAAGGTGACCGGGAAGTGCGGGTCGGTCACGGTCAGGATGGTGCCCGCTCCCCGTGGAGCTGGGATTGTCGCTGCCCGTGTGCCCAAGAAGGTCCTGCAGTTTGCTGGTATTGATGACGTCTTCACTTCGTCCCGTGGATCCACCAAGACCCTTGGAAACTTTGTCAAGGTATCTAATTCGTTTTGTTTTTTTGCTCATTGCGTTTAATTGCTTATTGGGTGTCGTTTAGTTTGCTTCATATCAATGATTATGTTGATGGTTTGCCTATGCTTTGTGATATATTTGCTTGGTCACTGATCATTTTGCTACTGAGTTCAATTTATTTTTAAGAATGTAGAAATGGTATACAATACCAATATGAACTATATGTCATTGAACCCGATTCGACATTATTGTTGTGTCTAGGGGAGTGGTGTGATTGGCTAGCTAGAGGAAGTCCAATGTTGAACAAACTTGAATAAACAATGACATAGTTGAGTGATTTCATGGGTCTTGTTCAATATCGGACTTCGCCTAGCCAATATTGCAAGTTTGGACATGATAATTCTGTCACCCTCAACTCTAAATTTAGTGTATCTTGATTCATTGGCAATGTTGTTAATATTGGTATGGTAAGTTACCCATATACTGTCAAAAAATGGCGGATACAGTCACTGTAGATTGAAATATGACCCACTCAGTTGGCATTTGTACATGGCCTTGCCAACTGAGTGTCATCATTGTTCATTTTAAATAGGTGCTGTCTAAATATTCTTGCGTTAATGTCTAATCTGACCTCAATAGGAAGCTTTAATGTATAAGGATAAACCCTTCAATATGAAGGGAATCAACTCAAGTGAGTGATCTTAACAAATGAAGATGTGTTCTGATTATTTTCATATTATGTGCATTATATCTGATCATTGGATGTGCATACAATTTGTGCAGGCCACTTTTGACTGCCTCCTGAAAACCTATGGTTTCTTGACCCCTGAATTCTGGAAAGAGACACGCTTCTCTAAATCTCCTTTCCAAGAGTTCACCGATCTGTTGGGAAAGCCAACCAAACCCCTTGTTCTTGAAGATGTTGGGGAGAAAGTGGAAGCATAGTTTGAGAGACCTCCTCAGTGCTGGTTAAGATGAAATCTCAGTTCCATTAGGTTTGAAGGAGAATATGTTTTCTATTTACTTGTCTGGTTTTGTTCAAGACTCAATGGCATTATAATTTGTTTCTCTTATGTTTTGGTCGTTTTGATCAATATGAATTTTGGAATGACTAGTACATAAATTTGTTTTATTTTAGTTTATGTGGTATGGCATTTTTGTTTTCTGGGTCAATGCCTTGTGCTGGGTTTGAGTAGTCCACCCACTGAAATCCTTGGATTCACAACAATTTTCCAATACTTGTTTTGATAATTGCCTTTAACTGGAATGTGTAGATTTTCTTGGTGGCTATGAAGCCTTGTGTGGTGCCTTGCTTGCATAAACAGGGCCCTTTTAGTCATCGTCCGGCTTCTGTTTGGAATTGGCTGTTTATCTGTTATATAGAATTGCCTTTTAGCTTTGATTGGATCTGCCATGACATTAGATGTTGTGTTGAAGCAGGTGGCTTTATCAATGAATCTAACTTAACTTTACCCCAAAAACTTTTGTAAGCATAATATTTCTGTGAGTAGACAAGAGTTTCATTCATGCTTCATGCTGTTGGTTAACTCTACCAACTCGCATCCTATAGTTCAGCAGGTCTGTGTTTGAACAACTTTCCAGCCTAAATGCATTTGAATTAGATTCAGATGACTGCATTTGAATTAGATTCAGATGACTGCATTTGAATCTGATTCATATTAATTAGATTCATATTTTCAATTCCTTTAAGCCTTGTAATTCTCTTGAACCAGAACCAACTACTCTCCACTTTTCAGTACCTGGAGTGACATGATGGCTGCGATGATCACCCTTGGCAGAATATGAGCTAGATGGCATTACTCTTTCACCAGTTACTCTTCTCGGAGCATAAATGGGGTCCCCAGAATCAGGAGTAGCATTTGCTCTTCCTCAACCGTGACCCCATCCAGATCCAGCAAATTTGTGCACAGCTAATTGAGCAGCCAAAGATTTTGCCGACTCTATGCTCTTACATATCAAAATGATACTTATAATCTATAATTAAATTTTAAAAGATTTTATTATTATATGAATGAGATGACGCACTAGCTCTCTTGACATGTATAGCACTAAAATAGGGAGATACCTTAAGCTCCTTAAACTAAGGGTTTTAGCCATTTTATTATCCCCGTAGGACTTTATTAAGGATATGCTAACGCTTTCTTAACCTCATAAGGAAAAGCAGGAGCTACCCCCTCCCCTTCCGGCTGAGTCATCCGACTGTCCATTGATAACGAGGGCTACCTGCCTCTTCTGGTTCACCTCCCCTTGGCATGGGCAACCCAAGAAAAAGAAGCCTCGAAAGGCACAATGTTTTGTGCCCTAAAAATGACATGTTTGAAAGAAATCGCTTTTACTGTTTTCATACTCAATAACTCAATTTTTGATTCATGCAACTCATCTCATGTTGATAGATGATACATTCATATCATATTCCTTGTCATCTTTGCCTTACATACTATATTATGTCCTAAAATCTTTTCTAGAAAAACTCAAAAATCGTTCGCTACTATTTTGATGAAGAAAAGGTTCCACTTGATAATCAAAATGTTCATTTATTTATTTGATCAACAATGGTGAGAATGTGAGATGCAAAATCAAACTTCTAAGATGTAAATGTGTAATTTATTGAAGAGTTGGCCTTCTTCAACATGTTCTATTAAAAATCAACCACACCCACAAATCCTGCCTGGAAACATGATCACACTTTTTTAAAGAAGGCAAGATCTCAAAATTTAAGTAGAATTTAAATTTTTTAAGTAAGTAAATTAAGACGCATGGAAACATATTAGCGGTGCCACCACATACATACATTGACATTGAACAACAATGAGATAGTCTTAATTACTCAAGGCTTTCTCCTGTAGTTTATGTTTATATATGTTGCATATGAGATGAAGTGATGAAGCTGGCACTCATTATGAACCTGAAAGAGTTTTAATGTGATGGTACATGCAAGTTGAACATTTAATTCTTTACCTGTAGCTGCATGTAGCTGAGGATGCACATAATTTAGGAGAACTTTTGTACTACAACATACTGTATGACATTTTCTAAGCAATACTGTTAGGAAAATTATATTATTAAACGTGGTTATATAACTTATATGTTATTCAGCTATTGCACCAACAACCAACTCCATAATTCATTAACCTTGAGTGGATAACAAGCAGGAATTGCTTTAATATAAAAGCAATAACTTTTAATAAAGGAAATATAAAGGGAGACGGGTATAGTCGAATGAATTGTTGAGACCAAGCGATAACTACAATTGGATTGAGTTTACAAGATTTGAGGTTTTTAGAGGTGTTGGGTTGGTTGAATTCTGGGAAGACAAAACTATATGTTTACTTGATCTTTAATGGATAATCTAAAAAATGGACCTTTTTTTTTATCATTGTTTACAACCAAATTCGACACATGTCGTTGGATGGAATTGTGGAAAATAGCAAGAAATTAAGATAATTATCATTAATTATTATAGAGATTTTATTGAGATTTTGGTGGATTTTACTGAATATTAATTATATAGTTTTCTTGAGAATAAAAGAAAATCAAGAGAGATATGGTGCAATTAAGAAAGGATTATGAAGACTTGATAGCCAAGCAAACCGATTCCTATTTTACAAGGATTGCTTGGTACTAGATTGTCATACTCCTATAAATATATCTCTTCAAAAAGCACAAATGACCTCTTCTCCAACAACACAACAATCAACAAAAATCATCAACTCTTGCAACTAAGTTCTTCAAGCAAACAGTTTTTTTAGATAAGAAAAAAAAAAAAAAAACCTTTTAATAAGAAGGAAATGAGTGTGCATATAGCAGTACTAAAAAAAAAATCTTTTAACAGTTTTTCTGCTGTTTTATTTTCCAGTTTGGGCGGCCTCTGTTGGTCTGCGTACAGGTCTGAGTTGGTCTTGCAATATAATGACTTAAACCTAACATACTTATATTTTCTTATATATTAAGAAAAAAAAAAAAAAAAAAGGCTCTCGAAATTTCACTCAAAGTTGAAATTACTCGAACAAAATCAATTTTCCAACATGATATAACGCTGAGGGCTTTTAACTCTTTTTTTGATCAAAAGGCCATTAGCCAACTTAATCATGCATTAAATTTCCACCACTGAGTTACATGATGATGCATGAAAATGTTGATGTGCCACAACATTACATGTTCGTGGTTGATAAATAAAAGAAATTTGCTCAAAAAAAGAACTCAACTGGCGGACTTCTTCAACACACGGCTTATAACTCTAATGATACAATGTTTCTGGCTTACAACTTAATTTAGTGATTAGAGCATTGACCTTTATACCAAGATTTCGAATTCAAATACCCCTCTCTAATTATTATTTGATCAGAAAACATGACACAGCATTGATATGCAAATATACCAATTTATACTTCAACGTAAAGAAAAATTACCCTTATTTATGCTCGAGGGTTAATGTGAAAAGCAGCATATATCACACATTCAGTTGGTGAGTATAGTATAGAGACTTGTTCCAACTTTCCAACCCCCAAGCAACAATGATTT
Source organism: Dryas octopetala (assembly GCF_963921425.1). NCBI lineage: Eukaryota > Viridiplantae > Streptophyta > Magnoliopsida > Rosales > Rosaceae > Dryas > Dryas octopetala. Next base: position 22,011,303 of record NC_141366.1, read on the forward strand.
CAGTGCTACCAAATAGTAAGTAGAAGTAGGTAGAGAAGTTAAGCACATCACCCCTTCTTTTGGAATCGGTACCAATTCAACTTTTCTAAAGTGGAAGTTGATCAGTTAGACTATGATTTCTCAGCACTCAAAACTCCTGGATCCTATTAATAAAACATGTGTTATGATTTCACTAATTAACTCTTGTGATCTACATGACATACATAACATGACAAAAGACTTGCATTAAAAACTGCTTCATTTTAAAACCTCTAATAGAGGTGAGACGTACGTATTAAATCGGCCTCCGCTTTAATAGAGATGCCAATTATTTATAGAAATTGGTTTCACTTTATTAAAAGTTTTCAATTCAGTAATAGGTCAATGCGGTTCAAATACTTTTATTTTTTGAGATATGTAAAAATTTTCTCCTAGCTACATACTCAGGGTGATGCATCACACTTTTATAAAAGTATGTGTAAGAGTGATATTTATGGTGGATGCGTCACACTACATCAAGAATTATTAACAAAGTGAAAGAAAATGAAAGAACTTTGTAAATCAGAGAAAGCAAGCAAAGACTCAAAGAAATAACTGTGTATTTCTCATTAACCAAATTACAAGAATGAGCCTAGCTAGCTCACGATTCTTATATAGTGACTAACCAAAGAATATAATACTAACTAATCCACCTGTCATCATTACATTGGCTAATTAACAACTAAATCAGTAACAAACACAACCACTAGATGTTGACACTTGTACATCAGCTGGCAGTATGCTTAACAAGAATCTCATGGCGTTGCCTAATTGATGGCATCACTAGTATTATAATTATTCAAATATGAGAGTCTAGTATTATTGCTAATTAATCTAACAACACGTTAAGTTAGAAAACTTTGATATAATCGTGAAGCTCCGAAATACAATAAACCAGTAAAAATAAAAGCTCCAAACACAAAGTCATCGATCATTCTTTGACTTCTTGCATTGGATGACCAAAACGAAAAGGATCGAATTAACTCGTATTTATTGCCAAATATTATAACCATAGAGAGTGTGACTGTGTGATGTTGTGTACTCTGTTCATGTAACACGATCCAAAGCACATGCTTCGGGAAAACAAATCATCAACAATTTTTCACTAAATTACACAGGAGGAAGTTAAAATATGCTTAAATTTATTATTTCTCTTGGAATTAAAAAACTCAAGAGATCTTAGTAAGTAAGTAAAAGACGATGCCCTGGTCCCTTGGACGTACAATTAATTGACCTTGGTCAACTATAGATGCCCAATAGAATCTGAAATTATGAATTATTATTCGGAAAGAAGAGAGATAATTAATTTGAGTATAAGAGACAATTTTATGGTCATTCCAACTAAATTATTCCATCAACTTCTATAGTTGGAAATCGGGATTTTTTGCTGACATTATATTTATACTTAAATTAAATTGTGTGAACTTCCGTTTTAATTATCTTTCCAACATAAATCTTAGATGCTAAATCTCAAATTTAAATATCTAATATTTCGTTTTAATTATCTTTCCCATTTAAAACTAAATAGTCTTAAACTCGAAACAACATAACTTTGAATATAAACACAAAATCAGAATTAAAAAATAAAAAATCCTATTTCCATCATCAAAATAATAAACGAAAAAGGAATAATTAACATTAATGTTACAAAAAAATTCGCCAAGTACATAATTCATATAGAAATTGGTGAATAATTAACATTAATCTATCTCACAAACTGCATAAAGATAGATTTTTCATTTGTAAATTGGTGAATCCCAAAAGAGATATATGTCAAAATAGTTTAATTTTTTCAATGATCGATATAATCACATTGGCCTAGTCAATATTGCCAATTCTCATGAGCCTTGTCCCCCACGTACATACACGATAAAAATGAAGATAAATTTCAGCAGGCAATGGTAAAAATTAATCTTGCCAACTCTAGCGGTGACTTTTTCTCTAAGAAATTAAGATATTGCCTTTACTTACTTTTAATTTTTTCCAAATTATGTGACATGATATGCACATTATACCATTGTATTAAACAAACCATAATATTATAGAGGCAATGCAAGTCGAAAAAAAGAAAAATTGGATGAAATAACATTTGTCTAATTGAGGAACAATGCAATATGATCAAGGTAAAAAAAGAAAAAAAGAAAAAAAGAAAAAATCCAAACTAGTCATGTAATTTTGTGTTCTTTGAGTAGCATAATAATAAGAATATCCTTTGAAGTCAAGTAACGAAAAAAAGGAGTGATATTCTCTAAAAAGAAACAAGAACAAAAGAGAAAAAGTAGGTAGCTAGCAATAAAGGGAATTACTTAACTAAAGAGAAATTAAGAACCAACATTAGTCTCGACACTACAATCCTGCACCAACTGAAACTTGATCGCCGGCGGACCACCGACAGCAATCCCAGCATTGACAACGTTGCCGAACTTGATGTACGCCGGGCAGTGCACGTACAAGTGATACTTGCCCGAAATCCACGACCCCACCTTCCACTTGACATTCCCACCAATTTTGACATTCACCAGCACTGCCCCGACGTTGAGGTCCTGCCCGAGCGCCTGCCCGAGAAAAGGCGATATGGGGACCCCGTCGCCCCTCACGAATGGGGACCAAACGACGACGTCTTTATGCCCCTGATAAGTGGCGGGAAGCAGGGTGGCCAGCGTGATCTGCTGGTCCCTGTACGTGGCGTAGAGGTCAAGGCTCTCGTAGTATATGCCGATGCGGGCGTTGGGGTTGCGGGTGGCCACCGTCACCTGCATGTTGGTGCTCAGAATGTAGGGGGAGGCCGCCGACACGTTGAAGGCGTAGACGGTGACGTCCTGGAGGATGAAGCTGGGCCTCGAGGGCCGGAGGATGGCCCACACCAAGAACACGAGGATGCCGAAGAGGACCAGGAAGCCGATGGTGGCGTAGAGGAGGCGGCGGTACAAGTCCGGGTGGTCGTGGTGGTGTTCGCACACCTTCTCGCTCATGGTGGGGAGTGGGTTCTTGGGTGGGGAGGGGAGGCGGATGGTCTCAAACTGTGTGTGTGTGTGTGTGTGAGAGAGAGAGAGAGAGAGAGAGAGAGAGAGAGAGAGAGAGAGAGAGAGAGAGAAGCAAGATAATAGTTAGCAAAGGGGGAGTTTCATAAAGGGAGTAGGCAATATATAGGATCAATTGGTAAAAGCTAATTAAGGTAAAGAGAATATTTTGAGTAATTCTTTGAAAATATTTCATTCATTTACTATTGCGGTTTTGATAGAATCTCGTGTATTAATGCTGATATGATTATAATCGCATGTTTTAATAATGAGATCATCTGTTCGATTAAAGAAGTTTGAAATATATATCTTGAATAATACTGTATAATTATTATATCTTGCACATTAATACTAGTGTGATCACATTCTTATGAATTAAGAAAGAGATACTTTAATTATACGGTCAAAAAAACAAGAGAAATAGATAATTTATCAAGAGGTAGTTTAATAATTTTATAAAAAAAAAGCATTAATCAAGAGGTAGCTTATTAATTAAAGGAAGCAAGCATGCAATATAATAATATACGTCAAAAACAAAAAATTAAGAGTGAGAAAATTCTTGAGCAATATACTAGAATCGGTCATTAATTTAATAAGAAATTTTTAATATAATTCATTTATTAGAATAATGTTTCAAACAAAAATTTCGATCCAATGTGATAGCAAATATTTTTCTTGAAGTTTTTTATTCATTTACATGATTATAATGTAATTGGAGTTTAGGTTTAAAGGGGGTTAAGAAAGGTGAGGTGGTGGCATATATATTTAGTGGGTGGAGGAAACGGAGGGAATATGGTGTCTCGTTTGGTGTGGAGTGCAAGCTTATCCTTCCTTTCTGAGTACGAGATGAGGTCAAGAGGTGGGCCCAGTAAATATTAATCGAAGATCTTAGGAAAATAAATATGCACTGTCTTACACTCTTACCTCTTATGATGCTAAAGGTCACCGACCATATGGCAATATGAGGAGGTGTAGATTGATATTTAAAGGTCACTTGGAGAGGTTGAATTTGCTATTTTTGTTTTTGGAAATATGTGAAGGTAAATTGAGAAATCTTAGAAAAACTTTAGAGAAGGTGTCATGAGCATATATAATAGTGGGTGTAAATATAACCTCTTATTACTATATTAGCAATAAGAAATCAATGAATCACTATATATATTATACTCATGACCAAAAGAAAAAATCATTATACTACTCAACAGTTAAATATTGCCTACTGTGTTTTTCGTTTTCAATCTTATGGTCATACTTGTAATGAAAAAAAATTGTCATATTAATTTATTAATATAATTCCAATTTCATTCTTACAATTATAAAACTAAAATGCAAGAGTGAAGGCAATGGAGTACAAGTACAGAATTCGATCTAGCTTAATCTACACCCATTTGTTGTGTAGATGGAGACAATAACTTCAAATATATTTACTACAAACTATGTACAAACAATTAATCTCATTTTAGAGAAGGATTAAACGTACATTTTGTGTTTATCATATAAAAATCTAAAATGATATAATTCTGAATATAAACATAAGATCAACACCAATCTCCGACCAATATATAAAAATCAAAACCAATAGAAAATCTACCCCCCAAAAGTTCAGGGTTGCCTGTCGACCTAAACAACTTGATGAAGGGGGAGAGAAACAATGGAATAAATATGCTTCATAAGACATAATTTAAACCTTTTTTTTTTTTTTTAGTAAAATCACGGGAAAAAAAAATGAAAAGAAAACCTTCCCTTTTCTTACTAAGAAAATAAAAGCCATTTTCATTTCTTGAAAATAATAACAAAGGAGGAGGCGTTCAAATCAAACAAAAATCAATACACAGGATTGAAGTAAACAAGAAAATATGGATGAAACTGAAAGTCATTGAAAAATATAAATTCAAATATTTAATAATCAAAGCATATACATATGCATCAACAAATATTAGGATTAAAACAATTAATTAATGGTTGAGCAGACTACTAACCACATGTGGTATGATATCCATGGCTGAACAAGTTGGTGGGAAAGATATATACATACGCACCTAGGAGAGCTCTGCAAATTAACGAAGAGTTAACCCTAGCTAGTTCTACACCTTAATTGTGAAAATTTATAGTTGTTTTGTTCTATTATATATGGAAATTAATTGAGCTACGGATTCTTAATTAATGCATGGAAATAAATCAAGAAAGATCATCACCGTATTTTTTTGAATGACATAAAGTAATTGAGTAAGAACTTTAGCGAAGAAGTAATACCATACTAGCAGATAGAGGCATTATTAGGGTTTCATAATTGCGAATTAAACCAAAAAGATAAAAAGAAAAAGGGTTCAGTAATGGATAAATATTTAATTAATGATCCATAAGTGCACCTTCAACTTTCCATTGTATCATTAACAAAATTTTTTGTTATGCTAAAAAGGTCAATCACTAACTTTGTTTAAAATAATTAAATAGGTCCATCTTATATATAAACATGGAAAGATTAATTGTGCAGGGCCGATCGATTAGTGTGATTTTATTTGAAGGCTGCTATTTGCACACTTTTTTTTTTCTTTTTGCACACCCTTCCTCAAAAAAAAAAAAAAAAACTCAAGGGAAAAGATCTTATACCCCATCCCCTTTTCTTTTTGCACACCCTTCCTAAACTAAAAAAAAATAATAATAATAATAATACACACACATAGGCACACACCCATCCCCGACCACGCCGAGCAACCTACCACTACCGGTGACCACCCCACCCCCTCCCTGCCCCTCTTTCCACTCTCTCTTCCTCTGTCTTTCTCTCTCTTTCCCCACCCCCACCCCCACTCTTTCTCTTCTTTTTCTTCCCCCTACAACGACCACCTCCCTTGCTCTCCCATCGCCATCCCCACCCTCACCCTGCCCACCCCCTCTCTCCTGCCCACTCCACAACTACTCCTCCTTGTTGGAGAGAAGAAAACTTAAAAAAAAAAAATTACAGGTGGTTTGGCGGACCAGTGCCGAAACCACCAGTTTCGTTCGGCAGGTACACACCAAACAATCCTATTCTATTCGGTGGGTACCTGTCGAATGAAACCACTGGGTTCGGCACTGGTCCGCCAAACCTATTGCAATTTTTTTTTTTTTTAATATTTTGGACCTTTAGCTATCTGCTTGGGTGAGAGGAATGAGGGAATAAGAGATAGAGAGAGAGAGAGAGAGAGAGAGAGAGAGAGAGAGAGGGGGAGAAGGTGGTGGTGGTTGGTGCATGTGGGGAGGATGAATTGAGAGGTGGCAAGGAGAGAGGAGTCGGAAAGGAGAGGAGAGGAGGGGAGGGCTCGAGGGGAGGTGGTTGGGGTGGGGGGAAGAAGAAGAAGAAGAGAAAGGGTGGGGGTGGGCTTCGACGATGAAGAAAAGAAAAAAAAGAAAAGAAGAAGAGATGGAGATGGGGATGGGAATGGGGTGCATGTGTACGGAGGGAGATGGGGATGGGGTGTATGGGTGAGGGAAGGTGAAAGAGAGGCAAAGAGGGGAGGGCCAAAGTGGTCTTTCTCCTTGGGTTTTTTTTTTTTTTTTTTTTAAGAAAGGGTGTACAAATAACAGCCCTCTTTTATTTTTGTTTTGTTTTGGTTGTTTTGATCTCTTTTCCAACGAGCTAGGTAGTGTACTGTATAGTGTAGATTTGTTATATATTGTTAAGCTTAATTAGGGTTTAGTTTTTGTCCAAAACCTCGAAGCTTAACCCTAAGCGATAAACGGGTGCCGATCGACCCTAGATTGATTTGTGTACCTTTTCCAATGCTTGCTAAGCTTGAAAATAACATCGGATTCATTGTAACCATCAAACACTTACGATGGTTATAACTCTCAGTCAATTACATATTGTAACTAATAATAAATCACAAAATTAAGATATATATACGACTCTAGCTATAAGCTTGTACTTTCGTGTTTTATATTGGTTCATTAAATTTTCAAATGTATATTAAAAAAAATATGTAAGTACAATTTAAGAACTTCTTTCCCTTCAAAAAGGATATATTTGAGAGCTTAAAAGGAATTTTAATCCGCCACTAATGACATAACCCATTGCTGCCAGCCTGCCATATATTGTAGTTTGGCTAAATTCATAACCATGTGAAGGGCAGGTATATATCTTTCATAATTACTAACTAGTGGGAGACAATTAACAAACACAGCCCCCAAAATTAATGTACATCATTGCAATCTTTGTATTGGATCCATCATATACATGGTAGAGCGTTATATATACATCATAACTAGAAGCGTTATAAGCTTCTAGTTATGAAGATTAAGTAATCTCAGTTTTTGATCACTACCCACGCTGCCATAAATATTTGTACTGTAATATATATGTTTGTCAAGGTCGATCTAGTTCAAGAAGAAAGAACATATATTAAGCCAAAGTTCAATTACCTTAAGTAGCAGTCTGATGATTTGAAATTATATAATCTCTATGATGAAGTGGGTTAATGAACATTGGAAAATTTCCATATAAATGCGCATGACAAACACATTTTTATTGATCGAAATTAAGTAATATTCCACAGTTGGATTATATGACATTGCCTAACAATTTATAAGGTCTTCAATTTTTTTATTTATTGTCAATTAATTTTAAGTTAAATATGTGTCATGTTGAACAACCACAGGTGTTCCCATATTATTCAAAATTATTATTCACATATTTTACTTAAATAATGCTACATGTGAAGAGGCATATTGGAAATGATACTTCATATCGGAGACGTAGAGTCTTTTCGGTGACAATTTATAAAATCTTCTCTACTCATTCTCAGATGTAAATATCGCTACCTTCAAATCTGTTTATATATCAAACACGCGTTTTGTCTTGCAAAGACAAACTCGATCATGACCATAAATAAGTCTTTTGGGAAGTAACTTTTTTTGTGTGTGCCAGAATCGGTATGGTAGAATCGTTGAAGGGACGTTGATGGCTAGGATACGATCTACTAGTCCTAAGGAAGAGTGCCAAGATTATCACTAACTTTTGAGTCAATATATTTCTTTTCTTTTTATAATAATTAACCAGAACCTCAAAGCTTTGGATTAGTAAATACGATGAATGAATGATCGTAGAAACTTTCAAATTTGGGAAATATACAAATGATCGATGCAATTTTTATAATAAAAGGAAGTAATCTTATTCAAAGTAGAAATCAGATTACAAAGGATATTCATATCTCGAATTCGTCAAAGTTGGAATGTATATTAGATGGAGAACTAGTAATATTAAGTCTTGCATGACAGTCTTATAAAATTTTTCTTATGAACTACTTTTGAGAGGCTCACAAGGATAATTATTAGCCTTAGGGGTGGGCATAATAACCGGCGCCCCGAAACACCGAACCAAATCAACCGTAAAAAAATCGAAAAAACACCGAGTTGACCAAAAAGTCAACACTGTAAGAGAAAACCAAACCAAACCGTATATGGATGGTTCCGGTTCCGATTTCATGCTCATTTTACCCGACCAAACCGAACCAAACCGTGTAATTTTTTAAAAATATAATTATATATTTTTATGTACATTTTATACATTTTTATACACATTTTATACATTTTTATTTTTGACCCTAAAATATATTTTATATAACCCTATGAGTTTAATATTATATATATAATAATTTTTTAGTATATAATTTTAGTTATATCTTATATAATAAAATTAGTATATTCTATTTCTATATACTCTATAGTCTATAGTTTATATAATAATGTTTTATACATATAGAGTTATATATAAACTTAGTATAGTTAGTTATATATAACTATATAGTTAGTAACTTAGTATATAGTTGTATACATACTACAATAGTTATATATAACTATATAAGTAGTATATAATTATAGTAGTATACTAGTATATACTATAGTAGTATATAGTTATATATATACTATACTCATTACTCTATAATAGCTATATATAATCTTATATATAGTTATAACTTATAATCCAAATTTGCCCAAACCCCAAACGAAATCTCAATCTCCCAAAAAATGTCAATATGAATAATAACTCATTAAACCTAGAACTGTAGTGGAGAACCAAACCGAACCGCACTGCACCGCACTTTGAATGGTTTGGTTTGATTTGGTTTTTCTCCTTCTTTTCCGGTTTTTAGCACCGAACCGCACCATATAGGAACGTCCGGTGCGGCGCACGGTTTCGGGGGTGAACCGGGCCGAACCGCACCGCGCCCACCCCTAGCAGCAACATATGATTTATATTGGTGGTTATAGTCAATTAGTCATTAATTTGGTGTTTGAAAAGAAAAACAAAGTGTCAATTTTGCCTTGGCTTTGAAGGAAACATGTATGCAAAGCTTTTTAATTATTATTATGTGTCTTTGTAAGGCAACAACTCTTTGCAACATCTTAATTCCCTACAATATATTACCTTCTCTATTAATGATACTAAACGGGATATCCTTTCCACAAAAAAGAAGGGATATTCGATTTATTGATAGGATGCTGGTTATCATTAGCTTTTAGATTTGAAATTAATTATATCATAATTAAGATTGTTTTTAGATCCTTATTTATATGCCTGGTGCGTATCGATTACTTTGTTCACAAGTCAAAGAAAGAGGTGCAACAATCCTCTTCTAATTAATGATGAAAATTAATTGTGTCAATTAATTACACCGAGGTGTTGCCAACCTTCTCTTTTTTGTTTTTCCGTACACAAACCTTCTCCTTTTGGATTCCCTCGCATATAAGCAAGTATCTAGGGTGGCAATTGGTCGTGTCATGTTGGAATGTGTCGTGTCATTTCGTGTTTGTGTTAAATATTAGTCAATTTTGACTTGACCCGTTTAATTAATCTTGTCGAGTGACTCAACCTTAACCAAACTCATTTATAATCGTGTCATGTTTGGGTTAATTCATATATTCCGTGAACTAAAACTTAAACATAATTTCTTGTATTTTTAAACCAAAGTAGTTACTTATGCATTACCTTTAAAACATAAAAAACATATTTAATCATAATACTAATAACATCATATATAAATAAGTCAAAATTCTACAATAGGTCATATAATACATATTAAAAAATGAGAAAAAATATTAATTTTCTTCATATAATACTAGCTAAACGTGTTTAGCGTATGTGTCACAATTGTGGTGCACTGCTTAACACTAACTCGACCTGTTTATTATTCATGTTTAGCGGGTCGTGTCATATTCGTGTTTGAATCAAGAAATGACCAACTCAAACCTGCTAACTTCATGTCGGGTTCAAGTCGTGCATGTTATTGTGTCGTGTCAAAATTTTGTCACCCCTAAAGTATCTTATTATTAACATAGCGTTATGTCATGCATTGTAACTATATAATTAGAATGCTTTAAAACCAACAAATTAGTAAATTAATACAAACTTAATCACCGTTTTAGGCCCACCACACAAACCATCTGGTTATCTAACTATGAACAAATAGATCGACGCACATAATACTTTGATAAAAACATTGAAATGATTGTAGTATAATCAAATGGTTAAACAACTTTCGATTTGGTTGATTATTTGCAAACTGGTTAGTAAGTTAATAGGAAGCTAACCACATTTTTCAGCCCACCACACGATGTAATTTCATAATTTGAATCGTCTATTTTCAAGTTCTCACTTCAAATATCATCCTTACAAAAAATCAACCAAATCGAAAAACCATTTAATTATCTAACTATTATCTAATAAATAGAAAAAACAATAGTTTTGATAAAAACTGCTTTCTTCATCGAGTTTTGAGGGTAAACTCTTATCCCTTCCTAGGGTATAGAATGGACTTGGTAGAGGCGTTATGTTATGGTTTAGCTTTGGAATGTTGGGCGGACCAGCGCCGAGCGCTCGGCGTCAGGTGCAAATGTCTGAATGGGCCTATATATATATATAATCTTTCTGATGTCTAAATGTTTGGGAATTAAAAACTTTGGGACTCATCGTTGATCGATGACAAGGATGGTTGATCGGCACTATAGAATTACATTGATTAGAAGCTCCAGTGATTCGATTGGCAACCATTTTCTCCATCTTTTTATCTCATTTCTGACATGGGTTAATACTTGGTTTAATGATAATATATATAATCCACCTAAAGTGTTGGATGTTAAAAAATTTCACCAACGTTTTTAAAAATGTTAAAAAAACTCATGATATAAACGTCTACTTCGTGTTTCAACTGTTCTAGTCCATGTTTAATTGTGCAATGCCAGGAGCTCAGCCCCCTTGGGTGAGCACTCGGTAACCCTTTTTTTTTTTTTTTTTCACTGGACGATTGAAACGGTTCAATAGTAACATATAACATTATGGTGAATATGATTCCAAATTATTGTACTTTTAAATTTTGTGTTGTTTTATTTATTTTTTTACATGTATATGTAACCCTAAAATATCAGACCCCTTCTATGAGGGACCCTTATGTAATGGTAAATAAAGGATCTCTTGTAAGGCTCATTCCACATTGTATTCAACGAGCATTTTAAGTCTCAATTCAAGGATCAACTTTGCAAAAATCTAGATAAATTGAAAACCATTTGACTATTTGTTTAAATGGTCATCATTTCAAGTGTTTTGATCAAAATTAGATATTATAATGACTTTCGATTTGTCTAATTTTTTGTGGAGATAATCTTTAAACAAATACCTAAAAGGTTGATTGATTTTAGGTACCAAATTATAATATTTTTTCATTTCAACTACTAAAATATTTATGTCATTTCATTTTAGGTACTAAATTTCAGTTTATGTACCAACTTTAAAAAATATGATTATATCGAACTGTGACTGTCTAACAGTCATAACTTTTTTATTGATTTGTTATTTTTTCAATATTTGCAAGGCTTAAATTTTAATATTTAGTCTTTGGGTTATAGGATTTCATCCTCAAACCTAAATCAAAAGTATGAAACCCTTAAAATTTTGGATTTTTTATAAATTTTAAATAGTCACAACTGTGACTGTTCGACAATTACAACTGTAACTGTTCAACAGTCACAACTGTATAACAAACTGATTTGTGACTTAATCCAAAATGTTTTACTTTAGGTTAGTACCTAAACTAAAAAAAAATTAGTGTCTTGCTGCTTTATTAAAAAACTATTGACATTTGGTATTTAATCCTAATTTTCTAATACCTAAAAGATAGACGTCTCAGATAATTGAAATACAATAGGGAATGGGCCCCACAAGGAATCAATTAAATAAAATTATTTGAGAGATTCTTAATTGAAGCTCCCTCCATAAAGCATAAGACATTTGTATAAGGGTAATGCTAGGGTTTAGGGTTTTAGTGTTGAAACTGTTGAACAGTTTCATAAAAAATAAAATAAAAAATAAAAAACCTTTGGATAAGCATCTTCCTGTTTGTCCTTGACGTCAGGTTTTGAGTTACAAAAGGGGAATAAAATCACCATTAGAGCTTAAATTTCAGATTTTAACTTCAAACAATAATATTGTAGAACCAATATAAAAATTTCATGTAATATATATATAGATTACATGAAATTCTTTTATATTTATATCTATATGAAACCAAGGATCTAAAATTCAAATTCCTTACCCTCCTTCTATCAGAAGCATCCTTGCTGCTGATGTTATTGATGTTTCTATTGCTAGAGAGTAGTACGTGTTGGTGTAGTTATTTTGTTTTTGGGCTTCGACCCCGTAGTACCCCAAAAAAGAAAATTGAAATTCCTTTCTAATTTTAAAAAATTGTAATAATTACTCTGTTTTGTTTTGAAAAAAAAAAAAATACCAAAAAAAAAAGCTGGATTAGGTTCCCCGCAATTGGTACGAACATAAACATTATGTCATGTGGAAGCTTTGTAATATTCTTTACACGTCATCTTTGTAGCTCATCTCATCATAAACATCATCATCCCACCCAAGCTAAGGATATCCCTTCAGAATATTTGGCTTTAATTCACTGCTTATAAATTATAATGCACAACAACAGGTTACCTTTTTTACCTTTTCTCCTTTCTTAAATTTTTTTGAGGCAGAATCTTAAGATCATGTTACACTTCAAAAGATGGAGCAACATCTTCTTTGAATATCCATGTTTTTATTTTTCACTAAATTTAAACTTATTCTTAATTTACAGCAAATAATAAAAATTATAGTAAACGGACAAACTACAAAAGTAATGGGAATAAAGCAAATGCAAAAGATGAGCATTTTATTGATTGGAGATTCAAAGACGAAAATTCCCAACTGAGAAAAGTGTGGAAAATGAAATTACCACAACGAAGTAAAGAATCAAAATGCATGTTTAAATTAAAATAAAGGTGATTCTGTTACCACTTTATTAATTATTTATATTTTTTCTTTTGCTTTTTCACCCCACTCTCACTCAATCACTTTCTTATTGCAATCCCCAATCTGATTATCAGTTTATCACTCAACTAGTCTTCCACTCTTCCCAACCCCACAAAAAAGGTTAAGAAAAAAAGAAACCCTTTTAGGCTTTTACTCAACAAACCTACCAATATTCCCAAATTACCCCTAACTTCTTTTTACACTAAAGATAACGGCAACTATGGTTATCATCATATGACCTGTGGGTGCTGCATGTGTCCATGGAATAATTTGAGCCCTAACTAGACATTACCCCCACCATGTACAATTAATGCCCAAATACACAGGCCACAACCTTGCTGCCATGGTAAACAAAAATTATTATTATTATTATTATTATTTTTCTTTACTGTTCCTTGAATGCAATTTTTCACAGTGACAAAAAAAGAAAAAAGGGTTAGGGTTGCATATCTGTCGGTTCGGTTTTGAATTAGGGCTTACCAAAACTAAAATAAAAACTTTTGGTTTTGAAAATCGGTCATCGAATATCCAAAAATTGGTTAGCATTCAGTAAATTCTATTATTGATGATTTTTTCGGGACTTCTGTTTACCGTTTTGGGTTGTTATCCTACCTGTGGTTTGACGCTTCTGACTATGTTTTGGGAGTTCTTGTTGACTCCAGATTTTCATGTTAAATAAATAGTTTGACAATATATATCATGAGTAGTCTGTGTTGGTTTAATTCATGTTCTTATTATTATCCTTCCTGTAACAAAATTTGCACATCTCAATTCCAGTTACCAATATTGCTTCGTCCACTTAGAAAGGTAATTGACTTACCAAGACTCTCATTAGGTGGGTAGGTGCCTAGGTGGTTAGGTTATCTTAGTAAATACATGCATAATATTTTTGGGATGTTTGTTTTCCACTTATACTGCAAATTTAAATAAACAAGAAATATGTGTGTAAATTATCTGTATTTACCAAATTTGAGGGTTACAATCTCTGTTTCAATATTTGTTACAAAAGAAAGAATTTTTCTCTAATTCGATCTCCATTCTCCAAGATTAATCGGTTGATCCAAAGGGTGGGGAGTACTTGTTCTTTAATCAAACCGTTGAATCTTCAAGACTGCTTGCTTTGATGGGATTTGAGGATGTGGCTTGATCAAGGGCCGTAAAGGCTTGATCTTGATCTTGTTCTTTCAATCATATGTTTTTAGGCTTATGGCCTAGAAACCGATTAGGAGTTTAACTCACCCAAAATCTCATTAGATGCTTTTAAACTTTTACATCTTTTGCACTCAATGGATTCGGTTGGTAGATGTTTCATTTATTGCTTATTATTGACATCTTGACATTTCCATAGTAGTGTACCCTATAAACTTAGAGCTTTGCATTATGTGTTTTATCTTCAAGCTCAAAGTTATATTAAGGTTTGAGCATCCTCCTAGGTGTTGAATATGAGTTGAATTTGCATGTGCATATTCCCAGGCCTAGAAGTATTTTACCCGTAGGTTTGTATCCTTGTGATTATTTGTAAACACTTCCTTCACCACTCTGTGAATAAATGATTTCTTAAATCATCCGAGTGGATGTCCTTGCTGGGTATCTATGTACAGCATGCATTCAACAATTCAATTGCAAGCACCTGAAAATTCTTCATGTTTCCGCATAATAACGTCCATGCCCTCATCTCTCTCAAATTAAATAAGTAAAATTGCCCTTAAATGTCACATTTAGAAGTTTTGGTGGGCGTGGCAAAAAAAAAAAAAAAAAACCAAGAAGTTTTAGTGGGCCAAAAGAAAGCTATAGACTTTGATAGTGGCCTTGTCAGTTGTCACTGGACCTATACACAGCTATATTGGGCCTCATTGAGGTGCTTTGCATCAGTTGGGCCTCAAATTGCTCATTGACAAAAGACATACTTGATACTTCACCAAGCAGAATTTCACTCCCAAAACTCCAAAAGACATACCTGATCACTTACGCCGAGCAGCATGATCCATATTAGCCTACTTTGAACCTTTCAAGCTGCTTCCTAGTTTCACTAAAATCTTAACAAACAAATAAGAAAACAGCAACTTACTAAACTAATGGCACGAGACAGCTAACACTTGTCAAAGAAAAGATGAGATTGATGCACTCATTGATCTCATCCTCCAATCCTAAAAAAAATAATAGGGGCTTTGGAGTGGATTCAAAGAGGCATATTCCAAGCCAAAACAAGTAGAAGACACAAGTTTCAGACAGGGTTGGTTCCATCCAAACCTATTACTTAAAATTCTACTACAAACGAACTCAAACATTATTTAAGGGCCAAATGAAAAGCAAAATGAGTTCCAGTACTTCTGTTCACTTCAATATATCTTCCTCACTCACATTACCCTAAGCAGCCTCCACTGAGTTATCAATCTGGCAAGACAGAGACCTGCCACACTTGAACTTCATATCAATGGATTTTTTGTATACAACTCCTTCTCGACATGTACGTAGGTCTCACCATATAACAATGGTGTTATACATGCATGTTGTAAGAGAGAGATTACAACATACACAATATTTTGCTCACAATCCCTTTGTGAAATGCTAAGACAACAATAACCAACCAGGCACAAGATGATTAGGGCTGTGAGAAAAACTTAAGAAATCAGGGATAATTGAAGTGGGTTTATGGAGAAATCCGTGGCCTCTGATAACTCAAGCTTATTGATTGATAAATGTCTGCTTACTTTTATTTACCACTCTCTCTTTAAATAGAGTTACAGACTAACTACAAGGAACAATAACCCAGTTCACCAATACTAAAAGACTTATCCAAGACTATCTAAAACTCTAAGACTTATTCAAACCAACGTGACTTTAACACAAGATGGTAGGGCCTAATGGGGTCATCACATGCATCATATGTGAAGCCTTTTAACAATCTCTGCATCATATGTGAGGCTTGCTAGATTTCATTCTGAAAAAGTTTTCTTGTCAAGTCAAATGGGGTCCTAATTGACCCTAATTGACTGTCACTGTTTGAGAATACAACAGTACTCACTAAATTGGGTCTCATACTCAAAACAAGTCCACCACCAATAGGCACTAAATTCAACACTCAGTCAAAATGCATTAATTGAAAAAGAAAAAAAAATTCCAAACTAAATTCATAACAAAAACCAAATTTCAAGATATCAAATATGAAATCATTACCTAGAAACAACAAAAGAATCGAAGTTATATACAGCAATTGAACCTAAACCCATCACCAACTCATGTTTACGAATCATACGTATCACATTACTCAACTCTAAAGTTTAAGAGAATTTGAGAGACACTTGTATTAGAAAAGTGAGGAAGAGATGATAAAACTACCATTCACCCACGCAACGTCGTCGTATCACTCTCAGACACTCACCTGGCAATCTCTGGGTCCGCCGGAAAACTTACCCGACCCGCCTTTCGACGGAACGGAAACCGCCACGTCACGGCACCAAACCCTAAGGATCCGCCGCCTCAGCCTCCACCCACCTCTCCGAAACTGGACCCTCGCCAGCAGCATCACGTTGAAGCTCACGGTCCCACGCGCTCTCTCCGCCTCGATCCCACGCACCACCCCATCTTGGACAAACGCGTTCGCCGCCGAGAACGTGACGTTCACCGCGCTGCGAACCCTCCTCCCCTGATCGAACGGCGGGATTCGCGTGTCGGAGATCAACCCGGACCGGTAGAAGAGTTTGGACTCGACGCCGTCGTATTCGATGCTCATCTTCTTGTTGGGGTTGTAGACGGAGAACCCCACGGCCCACGTGCCGGTCACGGACTGCGAGGAGGAGATGTTGAAGTCGGTGAGTGAGAGCGAGTCGACTCGGACGTCAGGGACTCGGGGGCGGAGGATGAGCCAGATAAGGAGGAGGATGCAGCCGACGATGACGAAGAGGGCGATCATGGCGCCGATGAAGCGGCGGAGGAAGGCGGCGCGTGCGGTGTACGCAGTGGCGTAGGGGGCTTGGGGGTAGTTGGGGTAGGAGGAGTAGGGGTAGCCGCTGTTGGGTTGGGCGTAGGGCGCAGCCGGGTAGCCGGTGACGGGTCGAGAAGGGTCCGTCATGGTTAGGGTTTCTGATTTTTGGGAAATAGGGATTTTTGGGGTAATCAGTTTCTTTGCGGGAAAGACAGAAAACAGAAATATCAGGGATTGGAAGGTATTTATTTATGGAATTGTGGTGATTGGTAAAGTAAAGAATCTTGGATTTTATTAAAGATCCGTTTTTCTTTTTCTCTTTTCGTTTTCAAAAAGAAAAAACATTTCGTAATTAGTAGTTAATGACGATGCAAAGCTTAACAAGCTTCTAGGCGGAAGATCTTCCTCATTCTTTTGAGTCATCACTTATGAGTGTTTAGAATTAAATCCTTCCTGTTACAGAAATAGTGAGATGAAGACGAAAGCTGCCGACCCGCGTGCATAATACGCGTAAATTGTGGAATCTCCTAGATACTATTATTCCTTTCATGCATTCGGCAAAGTGATAACTTCTATGTGTTCTTTTTTAATTTTAATTGTTTTTTTTTCCAAAAAGTAGAATATTGAATAAGAATTGTAGAAAATTAGAATTAATACCAAATGCTAATCATTTTTCAGCAAAACAGTATTCACTCATTTCTTTTTGTATAAATTACTCCAAAGTTCTGTTTTTGAAATATTTTTAATTGCAAACTCAACCAATTAAAAATTAAGTTCAAGCTCAATTTGTCCGTGTACGCGCGCACAGAGTTGAAAATACACTACCGAGCTAGGCATAGTACCGAGGGCTTGGTAGCCTGTAGAGTGCTTGGTGGATGTAGATGCATTTTTTTAGGTTGTAGATGACATGTTTTAAGTTGCAGATGCATTTTTTTAGGTTGCAGATGCATTTTTTTAGGTTGTAGATGACATGTTTTAAGTTATAGATATAGTTTTAGGTTGTAGATGCAGTTTTAAATTGTAGATTATAGATGCAAATTTCATATGCAGGTTAGGATGTGCAAATGTATCTGCCGAGCACTCTTAGGATGTGTAAATGCATCTGCCGAGCGATCAGTGGACAGTTTGAGCTTCTACTTAGTTTTTAGGCCGACTGGGGTTTGGGTTAAATTTATTTCTCATTTTGGGTTTTTAATTAAAGCACCCAATTATTATTATTATTTTTTTGTTTAGATACTAGCCTAGAGTAAGACATTTTGAATTAGACCTAAATCAATACGAAACGTACATTTTTTGTCGCAGAGCGCTCAGGAAATGTGCTGAGCAATTTGATACGTAGTTGTGATTGCTACACAATCACATTTGTGACTATCATGCAGTCACATTTGGGATTGTATGAAGTTCATAAAAATACAGAGTTTATTAGAATTTAAGTCTTTTGATTTAGCATGGCAAAAAAAAAAAGCTTTTCATTTAGACTTGCGGATGAAGTTCTACAACCTATAAACTAAACATTAAAGCTTAATCCTTAAACCATAATATAAACATTGAAGTAACACCAAATGAACTAATTAGTAATTGTGTCTTAGTAAAAAAGTTGTGACTGTCACAATTGAATGATTTTGCCAAACACTCGGTGAATAGTGCCAAGAGCTCAGGAGAACCATGTTTTTAAAGATGGTACCTAAACTTAAATTTGGTATCTAATGTGAAATGACATAATATTTTGATAATTAAAATGAAAAAATATTGAAAATTGGTACCTAAAGTCAATAAACCTTTAGAATTAAGATAGATTTATGTTGAATTTCCTATAATGTAAAAAAATTCATTTCTTATGAAACAATTATTTCATTGTTGTAATCTTTGAAGATGAATGAAGATCCGCTTTACATTTTCAAATAAATAATTAAATTTAATCAGAAAAATAATTAATTAATATGGTTATTTTCCGCAATAAAAAATTATAATAATATGGTTACTTAGTTTTGCTTCAAACCAGTATGGGAATATTCAAGACAAATGAAAATTTAGACTAATTACTAAATGGGAGATTTTTTTTCATTCTAATAGCAATCATTTTTTAGTTTTAAAACTAAGTGAAAGAAAATTTGTTTGGAGACATAAATTATGTTAGGGGACAAAATTCCTCTACACGTGTTTGAACGCCTAGTCCTCAAACGCTTTTAAATTTGCATGGGTTCGTTAATTTATAGGGCAGGGCAACTAATTTTCTAAGAAAATTTAACTCGACGCAAATAGTAGTAGAGATTATTTTTGAGTGCTGCTATTTGCACACATTTTGTTTTTTTTGCACACTCTCACTAATTTATTTTGTGAAATTACTTAATAGACAAAAAGAGAAATTACCTTAAAGGATAATCCACATCATTTGAAAAAAAAAAAAAAAAAAAAAAAAAACTCTCCTTACACACCTCACCTCCAACCACAACCAAAACACACCTCACCTGTGACCCCACCTCCATCTCAGAATTGCCAACACCCACCTCCTGCCATTAACCCGCCTTCATTGCCACCCATGCATCCTATCTCCACCATAGCCATGGGAAGTTGGAGGCATGCCCTAACCTAAATTTTTTGCATTTGAATGTAAATCTAATGCTTTCTTATCTAATTTCAATTGGTTAATCAATCATAATACCTTTTTCGTCTGTTTGCGATGATTTGGAGTAAGGTTTTTTAGAGTGCAAGAGTGAATTTTCTGATTATTCATTTTCGAATTTGCAGATCGTTCGGCATTGGTCTACCGAACATTTTGATTTCGTTCGATAGTAAGCTGTCGAACCTTTCAGTTTCGTTTGGTAGTAAGCTGCCGAACGAAATTGAAAAGTTCGACAGCTTAGTACCGAACGAAATTGAAATGTTCGGTAGCTTACTACCGAACAAAACCGAAATGTTCGGTAAACCAGTGCCGAATGACTTGCGAAACCCTATAACTCAAACCCGAAATTTCAATCTTGAAACCCAGAAAATCCGCACTCTAAATTATCTCAAATAGAAAAAAAAAAAAAAAAAAAAAAAAAAAAAGTCTTGGGATGGATTAACCAATTTAAATTTGATAAAAAAAAACCTAAATTTGCACATGAATCAAAATAATTTAGCTTAAGGCATAACTATAGGTTGACAACAATGGCTATGATGGTGTAGTAAGGTGGTGAGACCACCAACGGCGGATTGACAGTAGTGAGTTGAAAGCGATTTCGACGGCTGAGTTGACGGCAGTGCTGACGGCTTTGATGATGATGTTGGTATACAGGGGTGTGTTCTTGGCTAGGATTGGGTGGGCGTGAGGTTGGGGGTGGGGGTGTGTATTGTCTGAAAGAGTTGAGTGGGTGTGTATTGTCTGAATAGATTGGGTGGGGTGTGTAAGATAAATTTGATATGATTAATAAAATTAAAGATATTTGGTAATGAGAGGGGTGTTTTAAAGAGAAATTTTACATTTTAAAAAATGATAGGAGATGTGTAGGAGAAAATGGTGTGCAAAAAGAAAAAAAAAAGTGTGCAAATAGCAGCTTTCTTATTTTTATAATCTCAGTTTTCAAAACTTACTTTTAGAAAGTTGTTATTTGCACCTTTTTTTTTTTTTTTGCACACTTTTCTCTTACACACCTCCTACCATTTTTTAAAATGTAAAATTTCTCTTTAACACACCTTTCTCATTACCAAAATATCCCCAATCTCATTAATCTTACCAAATTTCTCTTACACACCTCACCCAATCCATTTAAACAATACACACCCACTCAACCCTTTCAGACAATACACACTCCCACCCCCAACCTCACGCCCACCCGATCCTAGCCAAGAACACACCCATGTATACCAACATCATCATCGGAGCCGTCAGCACTGCCGTCAACTCAGCCGTCGAAGTCGCCTTCAACTCACTACTGTCAATCCACCGTTGGTGGTCTCACCACCTTACTACAACATCATAGCCATTGTTGTCAACCCATAGTTATGCCTTAAGCTAAATTATTTTGATTCATGTGCAAATTTAAGTTTTTTTATCAAATTTAAATTGGTTAATCCATCCCAAGACGTATATTTTTTTTTCTATTTGAGATAATTTAGATTGCGGATTTTCTGGTTTCAAGATTGAAATTTTAGGTTTGGGTTATAGGGTTTCGCAAGTCGTTCGACACTGGTCTGCTGAACATTTCGGTTTTGTTCGGTAGTAAGCTGTCGAACCTTTCGGTTTTGTTCGGTAGTAAGCTGTCGAACGAAACCGAAATGTTTGGTAGTTTACTGCTGAACGAAACCAAAATATTTAGCAGACCAGTGCCGAACGAAATTGAAAGGTTCGACAACTTACTATCGAACGAAACCGAAATGTTCAGTAGTTTACTACTGAACGAAACCAAAATATTCAGTAGACCAGTGTCGAACGACCTGTGAATCCGAAAAATAAATAACCAGAAAATTCACTTTTGCACTCTAAAAAACCTCACTCCAAATCATCGCAAATAGACGAAAAAGGTAATGAGATTGATTAACCAATTAAAATTAGATAAGAAAGCATTAGATTTACATTCAAATCCAAAAATTGTAGGTTAGGGCATGCCTCCAACTTCCAATGGCTATGGTGAAGAGATGATGCGTGGCGGCGATGAAGGTGGGTTGACGGCGGGAGGTGAGTGTCGGAAATTTTGGGATGTAGGTGGGGTCACGGGTGAGGTGTGTTTTGGTTGTGCTTGGAGGTGAGGTTGAGGGTGAGGTGTGTAGTTGTGGTTTAGGAGTGTTAGGTTTGGGGTGTATAAGGAGAGTTTTTTTTTTTTTTTTTTTCAAATGATGTGGGTTGTCCTTTAAAGTAATTTTTTTTTGTCTCAATTAAGTAATTTCACAAAATAAATTGGTGGGGGTGTGCAAAACCAAAAAAAAAAAAAAGTGTACAAACAGTAGCACTCTACTTTTATGACCTTTTTTGAATGTGAGATGTCCAAAATATATTTTTCAATTACTCCCTTTCTCTCTCTCTCTCTCTCTCTCTCTCTCTCTCTCTCTCTCTCTCTCTCTCTCTCTCTCTCTCTCTCAATCCAATCAACCCATTCAACAAACCCAGCTTTAGACAGAGATTGACGACGCCAAGCTTGTCGATGCCGACTTCCACATTAGTCTCAACTCTCACGCGACCTTTGAGCTAAACTCTTTTAGGGTTCTAAGGATTTCTACGAAGAGCAAAATTGAAAGCTAAAGAAAATAAATTTTCATTCCTCGATAGATTTCAAATACAAGCAGAATACATCTATATAGAGCTGGCAACTCACAAAAGATAATACTAACAGTTGTCAAGCAACCATTTGTTCTGTTGAAACTAATGGTGCGTTTAGATGAAGTAATTTGAAATTACTAAGGAATTCACAAATGACGGAATTAAAAATGACGTGATTTAAAATTCTAGAATTTGTAAATTTTCTTGTTTGGATAAATGTAATCATAATGAAATTTAAATACAAAATTTATAGTAGTTTTATAAAAGAGTGATGGTGATGGTGGCAACAATAAAAATGATGCTTTTTGTGAGTTGATGATGGTAATAGGGGTGATGGCCCATGAGCGGTGAGAGAAATGTTAGTGGCAAAAATTGGGGTATTGGAGGTGGTGGCAACGGCAACATTGGCGGCGGTGGTGGTGGTGGTGGCACTGGTGATGGAGGAGGCGGCAGCGGTGTCAGTGTCGGTGGTGGTGGTACTAGTGGCGGTGTCAGTTGTGGTGGTGGTGGCAGTGTCAGTGGTGGTGACGATGGCGGCGACGATGGTGGCAGTAGTGGCGGCTGTGGTGGTGCCAGCGGAGGTGATGTCGGTGGTGGTGGTGGTGGCAGCGGGCGGTGGTAGTGGTGGTGGTGACGGTGGCGGTGGTAGTGGTGGCAAAGGTGGTGGTGGCGGCGGAAGTGGTGTCGGTGGTTGTGGTGGTGATGGTGGCGGCGTAGGTGGAGGTGGCAGTGGTGGTGACGGTGGTGGTGATGGTAACTGCGGCATGGTGGTAGTGGTGGTGGTATTGTAATTAATTGGCAAGGTGATGAGTGAACATGACCTTTTTTTTATTTATAAAAATTGGAATTTTGAAAATGACACCAATTTAGGTGGAATTTACAACTTTCAAATCCCAAGTTTTTTTCCACATAGAATTTACAAAATTCTATAATTATAGATCCAAATAAGGAAATTAAAGCATGTAATTTTTTAAATACTGAATTTTGTTTAAATTCCAAGTTTTTTTTCTCCATCCAAACACACCATAACAGATTCCCTCCCCAAAGACCAAAAAGTTGTGTTTCTTTTAACCCAGACTGAGCCATCTATTACTAAAATAAAAAGTCCAAAATTGGAGCCCAACAACCTCATCCCTCTTACAAACAAAGCTTGTCTCAAGCTTTGAAGTCAGGATATCTCTTCGAAATATCATCAGCATCTTCCCAAGTTGCATCCTCAGGTGGAGAGCCAATCCACTTAGTCAACCATCTGACCACTCGTGCATTATGCCTCTTAACCATAGTCTGGTTTAACACCTTTGCTGGAAACAATCTCGGATTAGAAGGATATGCTAGAGGAGGCAGATGAGGAGTAACAAAGGCATTGAGACCAATTTTCTTTCCCAACAAGGAAACATGAAAAATTGGGTGAATTTTGGCATTTGCAGGCAGCTGGAGTTTGTATGCAACTGAACCAATCTTCTCAATTACTACAAATGGACCATCAGTCTGAGGGTGATAGGCTGAACTCTTTAGAAGCTTGGTGCCCTGTAGTGTAAAGAACTCCTGCCAAAAATTGCTCACAAAAATGCTATGTCAATGATAATTGAATTAGGCATTCCATGTAATTTTAACACTCCATGTACAAAAATGGGATCTTTGTCAATGATAATTGGCTGAAGAAATGTTGGATTGTCCTATGGTCAGTGATTATATGGAAGTGATGTCCTAATAAATAGGGTCGCGAATGTTCCACTGCCAATACTACATCAAGCATCTCCTTGTCATACACTGATAAAGCCATATGCCTTGGGGCTAGAGTTTTGCTGAGAAAAGCAATGGGTGACCCTCCTAGGATAGAACTGCACCAATTCCTACACCGATAGCATCACACTCTATAGTAAAGTCTTTGGAAAAATCTGGTAGGCCCAAAACAGGAGTTGTTGTCAGAGCTAACTTCAATTTGTCACAAGCTTGCTCAGCTTCAATGGACCAGTGAAATCCATCATTTTTGAGCATGTTAGTGAGTGGCTTGGCAATGATGCCAAATTTTTTGACAAACTTCCTATAATAGCCAGCCAAACCTAAAAATCATCTCAAGTTCTTAAGTGTTTTAGGTCTTGGCCACTGTTGAACACACTTGACTTTATCATGATCAACAGAAACTCCAGCTATACTGACAACATGGCCCAAGTAATCCACTGAATTAGCACCAAAGCTACATTTTGACTTCTTAACTTTCTGAGTGTGATCCTTCAGCCTATGAAAAACTCTCTTTAAGTGTACCATATGATCTTCTTGAGACTTGCTATAGATGAGAATGTCATTAAAAAAAAAAACCAGAACAAAGTCTCTCAAGAAATCTCTGAAAATGTCATTCATCAAGGACTGAAAAGTAGATGGTGCATTTGTAAGTCCAAATGGCATTACCAGAAATTCATAATGTCCATCATGAGTTCTGAAAGCCGTCTTTTCAATGTCATCAGGGTGCATCCTTATCTGATGGTAGCCGGACCTCAAATCTAGCTTTGTAAATACCACAGCCCCTCTCAACTCATCCATAATTCATCAATAAATGGGATTGGAAACTAATCCTTCACAGTGACTGCATTCAAAGCTCTATAATGAACATATAGCCTCCAGGTTCCTTCTTTCTTTTGAACCAACAGTACTGGTGAGGAAAAAAGGCTCACACTTGGCCTGATTACCCCATTGTCAAGCAACTCTTTCACAATGTTTTCAATCTCAAATTTCTGAAAGTGTGGGTAGCTGTAAGGTCTCACACTTATGGGAACTGTGCCAGGAGCTAAGATGATCTTGTGATCATGTTCTCTTGCTGGGGAAGAGCATTAGGCACCTCAAAGAATTTCTGAAACTGATCCAACAATAACTGAATATCAAGCAACAATTCCACTTATTGGTTGAATTTGGATGATCATTGCTTCTCTTTCCTTAGTCAAGAGTTTGGTCATTGATTGGCAAGTAATCATTTCAGTGTTACCAGAATGAAGACCTTGTAATTTGAATTCTTGACCACCAATATGGAATTTCATTGTTATTGACTCAAAATTCCAGAGAATATCTCCTAGCGACCTCAACCAAGCAGCTCCCAGTAATACCTCACAACCTGGTACAGGTAGTATGAAGAATTCAGTTCCCAAAGCATAATCCTGTAATTTCATTCTCAGATTAGGTGTATGCCCTTTAGTCTTGAGTTGAGCAGTGTCATCGAGCAAACAATCTGAATATTTGATCAAATTGTGGTGGAGAAAATTATGGGTTGCTCCAGAATCAATCAGCACGTGAAGTTTTTTGGAACCAACCAAACCCTTCAATTGCATGGTTTCTGCTTTAGATCCCCCAGACATCGCATTGAGCTTAATGAGAGGCACATCTAAATCCAGTTCAGTATTCTTTTCTGGAATTAGGTCTGGTATTTCATCATATTCTTCAGGGTCAAAGTAAATGGTGTAAGCTTGCCCTTTCCTGTCATTATGCCCTGGTTTGAATTGCTCATCACAAAAGAAGCATTGATTCTTTGACTCTCTCTTGATACTCAGCCTATGTTAGTCGTTTAGTAGCTGCATTGTTACTAGGACCTTGCTTGCTACTACCAGAATAAGGACTGTAACTACTAGTATTAGTCTTCACAGTTGGGGTCTGCAAACTTCTTTGATCACATTTATATGAGTCAAATGTCTTTCCTCATACACTTTAGCTAAAGTGTAAGCCTCAAACAAAGTTGCTGGATTCGCAGCTCATACATCAACTCTTATGTCCTCTTTCCGTCCACTCACAAGACATGCAAGCAGTGCATCAGGGGGAAAACCAGTAGCTCTCCTTAAGAGTTTTATGAACTGAGTTTTGTATTATGCTACACTGCTAGTCTGATGAAATTTTGCCAAGGCAGCTTGGTAGTCACTTTTTGTATGAGAACCAAATTCTTTCATTAGGATTTCCACTAAACCACTCCAAGTTCCAGAACACTCATTTTGGAACATAAACCATTCATCTGCAGCCACGTCAGTTAGATGCATAGAGGCAATGGCAACTTTTCTTTCATCAGGCACTTGATACAACTGAAAATACTGCTCAGCCTTATTCAGCCATTTAACTGGATCCCCATCAGAGAATTGAGTGAATTACAACCACATTTGCTTCATTGTTGGTAATTAAGGATCTTAATTGGTTTGGATTTAATCTCATCAATGGATTCACGTAACTTCCAATTTGTCTCTATACACATGGAAATCGAACTCTAAATAGCTCATCTCAGGTGGTTGCTCAGCCCATTTTTTAGGCCCCATGGAGAGGCTCTGATACCAGTTTTTAGGGTTCTAAGGATTTCTATGAAAAACAAAATTGAAAGCTAAAGAAATAAATTTTCATTCCTTGATAGATATCCAAATACAAGCAGAATACATCTATATAGAGCTAGCAACTCACAAAAGTTAATACTGACAGTTCGGGTTGGTACATAGAGAGAGAGAGAGAGAGAGAGAGAGAGAGAGAGTATAAGCTAGTTTAATTAAGAGTGTGGTGAAACAGCAAAGAGCAACAGTCCATTACCTCTTTGCACTTCACACTCACAAGGTCTTGAGCAAAGCAATAATGTATACATTCTGCCCTGTTTTCAATCTTTTATGGATTTATACGAATTTCATTCTTTTCCATTATAATACCCAACTAATGCAAATGCCACCAAATTACTCAAAAATCCTTCAAAAATCTCTCTCTGTCTCTATTGGTAAATGGTAATACATCCAAAACTACTATCTTTGTCTCTGAAAAATCAATTTGTAAATAAAGGGAAGGCTGACAGTACTGGATAGACGAGTTAAGTGTGGTTTTTTATCTGAATTTTTTGTGTTTCATATCTAAATTGAGTTTTTTAGTTTTTCGGGTCCACGTCAAGTTGATATTATGCGTCGACATATGGTCGACAAGTTGGTCGACGTCGATCATATGATCGATAGGGACGACATCGACCCTATAGTTAACAATTTATACTGGTCGACTTCGGCGCTATGGTCAATAGAGTCGACATCGACCCTATGGTCAACAATTTATTCTGGTCGACATCGACCCTATGGTCGAAAAAAACTAACTCCTCTTTTGAGTCGATTGATTGATTCATTAATTAATTGTTTGTTTGAGATTTGATTTATGGAAATTCTTAGAATTGTGAATATGATTTTTTTTTATTTATTAACATTATGATTAATATCTTTTCAAATAAGATTTTAGTTAGAGAAAAGTAGCTATTAGCATCTAGGTTTGTTGAATGGGCCAACAGAAGAGAGGTGGTGGTGGTGACCCGTGAGATGGGCATTTAATGTCCATGTACTATTGCATCCAAGTAGCTGTTATCATCCAATGGTGCCACTGAGCTTTGCTGCAACTGCAGCTTGGTTTGTTGAATGGGTTGGTTGGATTCAGAAAGAGAGTTGGAGAGGGAGAGAGAGA
This sequence comes from Dryas octopetala, assembly GCF_963921425.1. NCBI lineage: Eukaryota > Viridiplantae > Streptophyta > Magnoliopsida > Rosales > Rosaceae > Dryas > Dryas octopetala. The sequence goes on from NC_141366.1 coordinate 22,039,271, forward strand.
ACTAGCGAGAGTAAGTCAGTCAAATGAGGTTAATTGGCAGATTTGTGTGTATTTCTATAAAGTATATTTTGGACATTTCACATTAAAAAAAGTCATTAAAGTAAGTTTTGAAAACTGAGGTTATAAAATCAATCTCTACTACTATTTGTGTCGCTAGGGTTAAATTTCCCATTTTCTTACTTACAATGGCAACGGATCCTATTATTATGTTGCAGACGAATATTAGAAAAGAATCGCTTCAAGACCACAAACAATATGTATATTTCAACTTATTTAAAAGTTTATCAGTTTGTCAGTGTTTATATTCTCACCTCTATATCATATTTTCTCACTTACCTTATTTTTACGCACTTTATTAAATTTCAAAAAAAAATATAAAAGCATTTTTCCCGTCTCTTATTATTCCTATAAAACCCTTAATTTTACTAACCCAAAAATTCATCCACTAAACAAATTTTTCACCCCCATTAAACTATCACCTCACCCACCTATCTTTTTGCATAATTTCTTTCGTCCAATAACCTTAATTCTACTATGTCACCAAATTTAAAATCGACCAGCCTTCTTTTGGGGAAGTTTTTTTTACCTTTTTATAATCACTGGTCATTTCTTATGCGAAGTTTTTTGAAGAGAAAAGGACTTTGGACGTATATCATTGGTGAACACAAGTGCCCAAATGTCAAAGATGACAAATTTTGTGACAAGCTTGCAGAATAGGATATGAACAACAACAAGATCATGACTTGGATTGCCAATACTGTTTCACCTTTTGTTTATACCAAACTTAGCATTGGGCTGGAGAATGAAATAAAAGCCCAACAAGTTAAGACAAGCACGGTACTTATTAACGCGACCCAAGCCCATTGAGTTTATCTAAATTTCAAGACTTGGGTGCAAAGAAACAGCAAACCTAATTTGATTCAGAGAAGGGTCCCATGTTAAACCAACTCATTCCACTATTTTTATATAGGATGCAAGATACAAAGAAGCTCTCAACAATTCCAACAATTCAACCTCAAACTCACAAAATTCTCAAATCATCCAAGCATTTAATCATTTCATCAGTTTGTCCTTTTTCTTAACTCTGCTAGGGTTTATCCAATTTCTTTAGTATCAATTTTGTTATTAGTAATTTTTAATGAGAGATTTTGTTTGTTTTGATCATGAGATTTATTGTTAAAACAACCATTGTTACTCAAGTTCAAGATAATCAGATTACTTATACATTTATCATCAAAGTTCATTGTTTGACTTTCAACCCAATTACTTTTGAGCATATTATTCAAACTTTTGATTTCACCAACACTATTACAGAGAACTACAACCAGTAAAAGGAGAAGCAAACTTAGGCTGGGATTAATTATTCCTTCCCTGGCCGCATAGTTGTTTGATCTAGAAGTTAGTTTGCAGCCCGAGACATCAATCTTAATTAATTCGACACTTGGCTTCTTGGCCGTGTAGTAGCACGCCTAAATTCAAAACAGGAAGGACGCAAATGTTGCTTAAGTTAGCGGCGAACTTGGCCGTGGTTTTTTAGGGTAAGACCTTCTATGAGCATGCAACTTTCCAAATTCGAGACTTGGAAAGAAGCTTGAGACTTTTTGTCTCGAAGATATGTCCAAACCAACTTTGCTCGTGGATACAAGTTAGAGCAAGATATACGTGAGTTTAAACACAAAAATTAGACCCATGGCTGAAAATAAGTTTTAGTCAAATTCTTAAGCTAACTAAGAATGGGAAACTAAATTTACCTATAGTTTAATATCCTCCAATATTTCAAGATATGTATGATAAGAAGATTAAATATATATTTTTTCCAATAGAGCAAAATAAGGTGGTTCTTTATTTTATTTGAGTTCTAAGAAAAATGAATGGTAATTGAATAATGAAATAACTTAAAGTGAGTTGGGAATCACAAACAATAATCTTCGTTTTAAACCACTTTTGTGAAGTCGGATGCATGCACTCATGCCCTTATGGAGTCCTATTGGAGCAGTTGTCACACATTATGCATTTCAGAATCAAACAATATATGCATGTGTGAATTTCAAAAATCAAATGGTCTTTGTCATGAAAGCTTGTAATTTTGAAAAATAAAATAATTTTAAAAAGTGATCTAATGGGTTTATTATAAGGTGCTTGTATTCTCCTAAAGTCAAAGTACTCATTTAAGGGTGAATTTGAGGATTAATTTGTCTTGATCCCTTTCCTCATTCCTCCACCCAATGTTAACATTTTTTTTATATTAAATATAGGACAATGTTCTCTTTTTAGACAATTTTTGTAATATATAATGCTAATGTTGTTATCTTGTGAATATGAACCCAACAATTAGATGAAAATTAATATAATCAATATCAATATTTACAATTGCACAACATAATTGATCGTCTTATATTGCATGCCAATTCGACATGTTATATTGTTACATTATGAGTCTAAACTATTGATTAGAATTGGACTATTTGTCAAAATCTATGGTCCAGACTATCTAGCAAAATAACATTTTCCTGTATAGGTAGGGGCGCTTTTTTCTGCCACAATTTTTTTTTTAACAAATATAGAGACGGTGTCTAAATTTACACCTCTACTTTTAAAATTAGAGGTGGTTTCCAAATTTACGTCTCTACTTTTAAAAAATTAGAGGCGCTCCCCCTATTCTGCCCCTACTCAAAAGCCCCTATAGCCCATTTTTCTAGTAGTGACCTCCACATCAAAAACTACCTTCCCTTTGCTCAAATCCTGACCCATATCCAAGAAGTGCCTTTCATTTTCAAAGCACCCGAACCCTCCATTAATCCTAACTTAGTCTCCAAACTTCTTCAACACATCTTCAACTCGAGATCTGCAACCAGAGTCATTGAGAGAATGGTTCTTTTGTACAACAGAAGAACCTTGAAACTGTTGAGCAACACATTTATTTACTTTCAACCCATAAATATTCTACAACCGCAATTTAATAAAAAAAGTTCTTGAGTTTAACTTTGCACTATATACATCTTCATCTCATTCTTGAAAAGGTTGTATATACTTTGAATTGGATCGAAGCCATGATCTATCATAATTCTAACATTTTTTTGATTCCTCCCTCATACACAATAACTAGATAATGAGAGAACTTAACTTCTTCAGTAAGAATAATTTCCTTGCGAAGTTTGTTATCAAGATCTCCGTTGTGCAAAGACATCAAAGTGAAATTTTATCTTTTTCTTTTGGGTCCCTTTTTTGTTAAGCTTACAATCACCTTCATCAGATTGTTGAGAAGATCACTTAAATCGTAACCAAAGAATTGGTTTCAAACCCCTAACTAAACATCAGTTTTCTATGCCATAATTACAAAACACTTTTCGTTTCTCCAGATACTATCACTTCTCTTATTTCGTCGGAAAAGAACAAAACTAATCAACAAGTGCATCAATACTAACATTGACTGCGAGCTACAGCATATCGTACATTTGAAGAAGACAATGTTATAATTTGTATAGTCACTATGTACAACAACCAAATGCATTCAAAGAATTACAAAATGGAAAGAAGAAAGAGGGCACTTGCCACTTGGTTGTTCTCTTTAGAACTCAAAGTGGATTTGAATTTTCAAAAGGCATGAAAAAAAGTTGAGACTGCTATTGCAATTTTGAGTAACATCAACAAGAGCAAGCTTACTATAGATATGAATCATATGATGCTTCATGTACTCCGTCCACCATCATCAATCATCATTCCTTTAAGACTCTTTGCTAACCAGATTGCTGTCTCTCTTGGGGAGACTTTATCTTTCCCAAATGGCCTCAAAACAACTGAGAGTTCCTCCAATCTATTATGCTGCAGCAAATCTGCAGATAATTCAAGTAGTCCTTCAAGTGCCTCTGCCCTCTGCCTAAAAGATTTGACATCCAAGATTTCCTTCCCTGGTGTTTCCTCTTCAGTCATAGGGGGGGTGGGCTTTGTTGGCTCAGAGGAATCAGATTTTTGACTTGAAGGAACATGGTTTGTGATCTCTGTTTCTTTGGTGCCAGAGTGATCCGAAATATTTGATTTTGGGCTTACTGTTTCAGAGCAATTTGATGATTTAAGAGCCGCAGGGGCAGGGGAAGTCACATTTCGCATCTCCAATTCATCCCTTACTACATTTATCAGCTTACCAACATCCACATTCTGAACCCCCACCTCAACAGATTCCATTACTGGCTGCTCACTCCCAACACGGAAGCTGCTATGCCGTATGACATGTATAACATCATCAAAAGCTGGAGGAAGATGGGCAGCAGCTGGATTTTCAATTGTTGGATTTTGCAAAGTGGTTCCTTTGTCTGCTTTAAAACTATTTTGGCTTGAAGAAATGGGAGGAGGGGCAGTGGAAAGGGTAGTGTCTTCTACTGGGGATAGAAGTTCCCTTACAGTGAACTTGTCATGACCACTAGATGTAGATGTAAGTTTTGATTCGATCACTGTATCAGGCGTACTACTGGGCCTGCTTACAGGGGTATGATCTTTACAAATAAATCTTTCTTCAGAAATTGTGACTGGGAGATCACGAGCAACAGTTGGACTCACTTGTTCATCACCAGCGGTTCTATTGTGAAGATCCAGAATAGCCTCAGAGGTTTCAATTAAGCATCCAGATTTATTGGTATGCCCATGGTTTTCTGCAGTTTCAGACATCACCGAATGAAAATGAGTAGCAGTTGAGCAGCTCGCTGGAGACTCTGTACTCTCAGTGTGGGTGACACTGCCATAATCAGGAAGCATCTGCTCTGTCATGTCAATAAAAGGAGTTGTCGCATCATCACAAATCTCAAATCCTTGAACTGACACAGAAGAGGAGATAGAATTGCTACTATCTGTTTGCATTCCTCTTGAACCTCTTTCTTGGTCTCTTTGAGGCTCTTCTGTGACCTCTCTAGAAAAGTTTGTTTGGCAACCCTTGGCCACTTGAGGAGGATTCTTTTCAGGCTCTTGGGATATTTCTATTGGACCTATCCTCGCAGCATTGCTCACTAAATCTGGAGCATCAACCCCCACTTGCTTCATCCGTCCAGGTAATGAAGAACGTCCAACCATCGTAGGAGGGGTCCTTTGCCTAGCCTTAGGAAGTCCATCTTCAACAACTTGTTTTATAGGAACAGGGGGAGGAGTACCATCATGTCTGGCCTTAGTTTTTGGTGAGGAGTCAACTATGGGAAACTGTATAAACAAACCACACTACATCAATAATCAGTTTATTCCACATATTAAATAAAAATAAACAATAATTTCAAAAAGTAAAAATAAATAAATATAAACCATATTATTACCTGATACTTTAAAGGATGGGATCCCTGTGTTCGTTTTTCAGAATCAGGGATTGCCTTTGATGGTGCAACAGTTGGTGTTTCAGGACTAGACTTGATAACAGGAGAAACAGCACTCAGCCTGGGTATTTTAGACACTGCATCCACGTTAGTTCTTTGGGTGGATGCACCAGCCTTTGTACGAGTTCTCATTGGTGAACTATTTTCCCTAATTTTTCCTTCTTTCAAAGCCAGCATTATATTCCTAATGGTTTTTGGTTGCCTCAATTCAACATTGGATTTCTGTTCAGAATGAGAAGGTTTCATCAACTCTTGTTCTTCTGTTTTGACAGTGCAAACATTCGGGCCATGTTCTTTAGTAGGCAGGAGCTGCCTAGAGCCATCTTTACCATCGACAGAAACAAAATCTGTCTCAGTAGCCTTATTATCAGAGTTTGACTCCATTGCTTGAATGTTTTTCTCAATTGAACGCAAACTATCTTTATCACTGCTTGAACTATTACTGTTTTGGCTTTCTGCCATGTTTCTCCGATATTCACGAGCTGCAGATATAGGCTTATCTGGGGAGAAAGCTGTTCGAGTGACAAAGGATGGACGATATTGTTCAACATAAGGCTGCAAATAAGGGTGCTTCAAAATCTCGGATGCCTGGCAAAGTACAAGTTGTAATTATTAATATGCAGTTCTGGTGCTCAAACTTGTCAAATTTGGCAGAGTATCATGGGGAGAGACTTACACTTGGCCGATGCTCAGGGCTCTTTCTTAGCATGCCTTTGATTAGTGTTTTCCTGCATTCACAATGTCGAACAAATTGGTTATCGTGGTACAGAGCATCCAGTTTTTGAAAGTATATATTAAAGCAATTATTTGGAAAAAAAAAAAAAAAAAAAAAGGTGGAAATTAAGGGGGGCATTTGGCACTCTATTCAAAAACAGTTTTAAATTTTCTTCCTTATTTCATCCATAAATATTAAAGATGAAAACAGAAAACAGTTTTTGGGAAGTATACCAAACGCCCCCAAAGTTTATCTATCAATCTAATCTCTACAAGCAGGAAAAGCATTTAATATTACCAACCAATACCCATGTTGACTTGGCATGTTTATATATATCCTTCCAAAATATCATCCACATATACTTGCGTATGCATATAAACAAGGGTCAAACTGTGTTAGGGCCCCCCTGGCTGCAGCTCGGGGAAAATTTTGGCCCAGTTTTTTTTACCTGTATTTAGATCTGCTTTTACATTTAGCCCATCCTATCTAAGCTCGGATCCAAGATAGCCCACCCTTTTATAAGCAACAAGCTGACAACCCAGCTACCAAACCTCTCAACTTAGCCTACTGCATCGCGGCCCCACCCTAACCCTCCATTTCCAGTTTCATCCCTTACTGATAACTTCTCCCACACTCACTCATGTAAGAAAGCCATTAAGCAGCTCTCTATCAAACTTCCTCCCCTTTTTGGTTAATGTTTTCCCTCACATAAAAAATCATGGTTCTGCCCCTGAATATGTGTGTGTGTGTGTGTGTGTGTGTGTGTGTGTGCGTGTGTGTGTGTGCGTGTGTGTGTGTTTGCACATATCAACTATTTATATAAATGCATCTATGTTTATATCTTTCATCATACAGGGGCCCAAAGGCACAGCAATTCAGAGCAATAGCCAAGTCACAGTGCAAGCTCCAGGAAAAAGATTGAAAACATTAACATAAACCCTGGTAATGTTGTGTATCTCCAAATTTTGAAGAAACGAAACTTAATCAATAGCATATTGAAACTTACAAGGACGGGGAATAACATGAAGGCAAAGGACCTATAGAGGAACGATTAATCTTGCTTATCAATCCTGCCATATCCTGAAACAAAATGTATAATGCCAACATTAGACATCTGGTAAAATAACAAATCAAGCAAGTTATATGGTTCATGACAACATAAAGTTGACTAGTTAAAGAAAACCTTTAACAAGGAGTGAACCATAGTTAGTGCATTGATCATAGTTAAAAGCACAACCTTTTATCAGACATCATTACTTACCAAACACTTCATTAGTAATAAAAGAGAAAGGAAATTAAAAAAAAAAAAAAAAAAAACCCTAAAAATGGTGGAATTTATAGGCAGAACAGTTAGAAACCTGAAGCAGGTTGCTCTTCCCAAATATATCTAAAAGCATGCATGTCAATTAACAGCACATCAGATGGTATTCACAAAATATATGATTATGCCAAGGCCTCTGCTACCAAAAAGAAAACAAACTTTTCATTCAGATCAGCAATTAACTTTCTTGGACCGTGTAAACAACAGAAATTACTATATTAAAAAGAATTTACTTTACATGGAATGGAATTGACAATTCAGGTTCTAGAAATTACATAGGAGGCTCTTAGCTAGTTCACTAAAATATATGGAAAATCTCTGCCCCAAAAAAAAAAAAAAATGTATACATGGAAAATCATTGTTAAGATGCACATAGAAACACTCCAATACCAGACCAAGATTAGAATTTCTATAAAGTCGTATTTGGAAAAAGAACTATGATTTCTTTTTCTTTTTTCCCTCTACTTCTCTTGTTTGTTGTGAAATAAATTAGAGTTCAAGAAGCTACTTACTTGTTCTGGTGTAAAAAGAAAAAAAAAAAATCATTATCCAGTAAATTAGAATTCCTAAAAAATCATATTGAATCTGAAGAATCAATGTCAGGAGAGCTGTAAGAAAACTTACAAAAGCTTTAAAAGCAGGGCGATAAGCAGCCATCTCATATATGCAGCACCCTGGCCAATAATCAAGTATTTCAGCCACCAAAAAATAAAAAATAAAAAATACTATATATATCAGAGATATGCATACAAGGCAGCATACCTAGAGACCAAATATCAGATTTGAAGCCATAAGGAATATCTGCAAGCAGTTCAGGACACATGTAATTGGGGGTTCCAACAACCTGCACATGGAAGTACAGAGGTAAGTAACTGAAGTCTTACAGAGAACCCATTTCTTCTACTTTTAATTAGTAAAAACCTTCAATGTGACCCCTGGATATGATTCTCTCATCATGTACACGCTCGGTTACTTAAATAGTTAAATCTTAAAAGGATAAGTTCAAATGTGAAAAGAAATAATTCCGACAAAAATTATTATGCAGAATATACAGAAATTGCATATGTTAACTAATTGAAATTTGGTAAGCATGGAGAAGTTTAATTCTTTTAAAGGGTTAAAGGAATAGCTGAATAGCTTTAGAAAAAACTGTACCAACTTATAAAAATAATCTAATGTTTTAAATTCTTACCATGATAATATCATTATTGAATTACTATATATGTGTGTGTGTGTGTATAGCAGGGTCATTTACCAACCTCTAGAACTATATTGCACCATATGATCCAATTAAGAATGTCAGCAATCAAAGATATCTAACTTCATAAAAAATAATGATATTAAAATTACTATTAATATTTGAGCATGAGATATATATATATATATATATATATATTTATATATATAAAGAATTTATGACATTTTAGGTGCCCCAAGTATATCTCATTGGTATTAGGCTACTTATGTTTCATTGGATGTACTAAAATTATAGAAATAAAACTAAAAGATTAATGAGCTAAAAATTTACTATAATAACTGCTAGTTATTGCCTAGGTTTTGCAATTAATTAAAAAACTGCTTTCTGTTAAAATAATGAAAAAAATTGATAAATTATGCGTATACTATCTATAAGGGTCGCTGATGTAAATGCAGAGTTGCAATCCCCAAATTTTGTACAGATTTATTCCATATAAAATTATCATCAATTGCTAAGGGAGAAAACTCAGAAACTAATCTTGAGCCATGAATATTATTCCAACCCTGAAGAAAAGTTGTTTAAAATAAATAAATAACATACAGAAACAGAAGCAATTTCCATATGTAGCACATACCGAAGAGGCCAAGTCATCTGCCTTCAAAGTTTTAGCAAGACCAAAATCCCCTATATACAAACCAGACCAGGATGAACAAAATCAGGATAAAGACATAATCACTTAAAAAATCATTATAAGGACATAATTCCAAATCCATCCTGCTCTCACCAAGACGAACATCCTGATCCTTAGTAAGAAAGATGTTGGAACACTGGAAAAACACACAACAGATCAATGTTAAGAACCAATAATTGCAATAGCAAAATCAAGATAACTAGTGCTGGTATTGGAAAGCATACTTTTAGGTCACGATGTAGAACAAAATTGGAATGCAGGTATTCAACTGCCAATAGTAGCTGCGTGAACCACTTGCAGAGTTTCTGAGCAATGTCCACATTCACCAACATAAGCCAACCGTAAGATTGAATTCTAACATTAGCAATAAGCAACAGAACGAAAAAGTACACTTGGGTTTGTGTTTCTGGACAGAAGGATGAGTATACCTCCTCGGGAAAATAAACCCCATTGGCTTTCTTCATCAACTCAGCCCTGAGGAATATAGATGACAAAAATGTGTGAAAAATTAAGGGTAATGCACATTACAAGAATTAAGGCAGAACAAACCAAGTTTGTAATAACCATGAACAACTCACATGTCTCCACCTTCACAGTATCCAGTGACAATACAAACATAGCAACCCTACATTATGAATACATCACTTCCAATTCAGGATAACACAAAAACTCCACACACAAAAAAAAAAAAAAAAAAAAAAAAACACACTACGAATTCGATAGATGCATCCACACACACACACAAACAACAAGGGTGTCTAACCTTCTCAACCCAGGCTTCCTTAAATTCGACAATGAATGGGTGTTGAATTCGGGCAATAAGAGCCATCTACAATTCCAAATTCCCAAAACACATAAAAGGAAACAGTTAAATAAATCTATAGAAATTACAAGGCAAAGTGTAGCAAATAATAAGAGAATCAACAATTGGAGTATTGAAGAGACCTCTTGATGAGCAGATCGCCGGCAGCGTTCCGTTTGGCGGGCAAGGCGGATCTTCTTCAACACATACCTGAAATGCGTCAAACCAAAATGAGCCTCAAATCTGAAGCTATATATATACATTACACAAATTTCACAAACATACACATATATAAGTATGGGGAATGTATTAATTAATTACTTCTTCTTCTCGGCCTTGTGGTGGACGAGAATGGCGGCTCCGAAAGCTCCACGGCCGATCTGCTCCATGAGCTCGTACTGATCCATTCTCGACTCCATAGCTCTCTTGGTCGGCCGATCCAGTGGTCCGCAACGAATCACAGCAATGCCTCCAGAATGAATGCCATTTTGGGTTGCAACCCCTAAGATGGATTCAAATTTCAGTCCCTGGATCACCAACTCCGATTCGGAAGCAAATGCATGCGTGGTTTGTGGCGTGCGGGTGGTTAGTGGTAGTTAATCAAACTCTCTATCTTTCTCTTTCTCCCTTTCTTTTGCTTCTGATGAGTGATGAGAGTGGGTGTGAGGGAGTGTTTGTGTGCGCTCATGGGTTATGGGTTTGCAGCCTCCTACGCCGACACAGGTAGCTGTCCACTTACTTCAACATTATTTCCTCTCTTTTTTGTCTTTTTAATTATTTCATATTCCAAAGTGTCAGTGTGTCACCCACTATTTAAAACTATTTCTACTGTTTTTTTTTTTCTTCATATTTTGTAAGAAGGAAGAAAGGTTACGGGTATGGCGTAGATCCACAAGAAGCCTGCAATGGTTTTTTTTATTGAATCAAGAAAAATTGTGGTTTAATTGGGGATCAAAGAGTTTCTTGTTTCGGTTTTCTTAGGGGCATGCAACTTGTGGATGCAAGTTATTTTTCTTTTAATTGTGAGGTTAGGTTTTCTTCAAGCGTGTTTAATGGTTAATTATCTGGCATAAGAGGTAAGGTCATTTGTTGTCTCTACCCAATCTCTCGGGGTTGTTGTTATCAGCTGAGAAAAAGTAATATGATTGCTAGTCTTGTGTTTGAGGAACATAGTATGTTTTCTCGGTTAAATGATGGTCTAGCGTGGCTTATGGATTGTATTTAATCTATGTATCGATCTTGATTTCTAATAAAATTTAATCTTTTCTTCTAAAATAATAAATAAAAATTCATTTCCTTATCCTCTCTTCTCACTTGGGCTAATCCAAAGAAGGATTTGTATTGAATTATCAAATAATGCATTTGAATCCCAAATAATGTGGTTGTGCATGTGTTAATATTTTATTTATTGTAAATAAATGAGTTCCAAAGTGAATTGCCTTGACATTTGGGAAAGCAAATTTAAAAGATAAAGGGTTAAATACAAAAATGGTCCACGAACTTTACAGTGAGTCTCAATTTGGTCCACTAACTATAAAAAGTGTCAATTTGGTCCACGAACTTTTCAAGTTGTACCAAAGCAGTACAAATGTTAACTTTCATTGAAAAATTTATTGAAAACTGGTCATGTGCACAGTAAGTGACCACATTTTTAAAGGCATTTTAGTCCGTTCATCCCATTTTCATGTGATGAAATTCGTTAATTTTTTTATAAAAATTAACATTTGTACTGGTTTGATACAACTTGGAAAGTTCATAGACCAAATTGACACTTTTTATAGTTAGTGGACCAAATTGAGATTCACTGTAAAGTTCGTGGACCATTTTTGTATTTAACCCAAAGATAAATTTGGTATTCTTAACAGTACTCTTACCTATCACATCTCTCACTACGATTTAGGTGAGAACCACTTATACGGTTATACTATACCAAGTGAATCTTAGAAAATTTGTTTAAATATGTAATATAAAAAAGAGTAAGACCATTTTCTATTGAATATTTATTTTGTAATTCATTTGCGGTCAAGATTGTTTTTTGTTTTTTTTTTTGGTATAGTGCAAAGTGAGGCTCAACGTACACCGATATCATTTAGGCTAGGTGAGGCCCAGTTGATCTCTCAAAGTGTTGGGTTTTATCTCAAAAGTTAAACCTTAGTATTATTAGTAGTAGATTATTAACTTATATCTTATTGATTATTGAGTCACATTTTCGATATGAAATTTCTACCATCCACATCAATAGTTTGGATTGAGCCACACAACTTTAAGATTGAGATTTTATAATGTGCTGAAAGAGTAACGCTCAACTAAGTATTCCCGATTTTATAATCACCACATTTCTTCCAAGATTGAGATTTTGGTGAGAGGCATCCATACAACAAGAAATTGCTATTACTATCAAAATAATGCTTATAATACAGCCAATAAATATGAGACATGATGTAACCTTACTATTTCTAAACAAAGTGGTTATAATTATTGATATCATGGTAGGGTATACCATTCATAAATGAGTTTTCATTTGTTTTTTCCTTTAATTGCGAAAAAATTTAAAAATTCATAAAAACTTTGCAGGTCTAAACATGAGAACCAACCTACATTTCCCACCTGTTTCTAAATCACATGAGACCATATAAAGTGTGTTTTTTGGGTAATTTTTTTACGGTGCTATTCTAAATCACAATGTTTAAATGATCTCAAATTAATACCATGCAAATTTGACATATTAATTTCTGGAAGTTAGAAAACTAACCATTTCTGTAAGGAGAAATATCATCATACCATCATTGCTTTTAAGCCTTTCAAAAAAGTACGTACCTGTTAAACATATAAGAGATGTTCTCAAGTAGCATCTCATTGTGTATAATATATTCTTATTTAAAGATTTTCTTAAAGAGAAACTCATAAGCAAGATTTAATTATCAACAAATTTGTTGATAGTTAAACCAATATGATACTTGGAATTTCCCATTTCAACTATGATTAATTTAATCTAGATCATACACATGAATACATTATACTTAGCCATATAGCATATAAATAAACGGTTTAATATCATTTTCCCTCTCAACTATGACCCATTTGTCAAATTATCCCTCAAATTAAAAATTTGGTAAATCAAAGTATCAAACTTTTTAAAATAGGTAAATGTGGGTCAACATCCAAATTTCCATTCACTCCCATTTCAACTCAATGTGAACCTTGTGGGTTTGTCACAATTCAACCAAATTTTATTCCTTTTAATGTCTTAGATTTCTAGAAAAGAGACAAGTTTTTGTAGTGTCAAACCGTGTCAGAACTATATAATGCTGAATTGTCTATTTTTTTCTCATGCGAAGGCACACGACACTTTAAAATAAGAATTTAGATAAAATATTAAGAAATTGATATATTTTTAAAAATTTGATCTTAATTTTATGAATTTTTAATTTAAGAGCAATTTGACATGTACGTGCTGGGGGTAGAATAGCTAAACCTAAATAAAAAGAAAATGGGTCATTTGTCCACGATTAATTTTTGGATTAGAGCCATTTGTCCATGATTGGTTTCCATTAATCACGTAATCCAGATCATCATACATCGATCAAGATTTGTTGAGATTTTTTTTTTTTTTTGGGGTCAATAAGACTCCTTTTTTTTTTTTTGGCCATGAAGTCAATAAGACTCCTTTAATCACCGTCAAAAGTGTTGGAACTTATGTTGCGGAAATTTCACCAAGCAAGCAAGCACACACTTCTATGCAGTTGACAATTAAAGCAATGATTAATGTATTAGATAGAGTCACAAGGATACGGCTAATATGCCTATAATACACAGAGATAGCATTAACGTACACCATTGTGTCAGTTGTCCTCTCTCTTTGTTTTCAGGACCATGTGCATTGTCATCTTCTAACGTGCGCCACCACCTCAACAATTCTCTGATCAGCAATTTCAGGGTTTCGCTTCGGCCATCCACGGTGCCACGCTGGCGGTTTCTTATTGGTCCAGCTGGGTTTCCCTGCGCAGGCAGACACTGGATTATTCTCTGGACTCCGCCAAGATGCGCACATGCAGTGTTTACAGAGAACAGCGCGGACATCTGGGAAACGAGTCTCGTGGGATGGGACCGACTCCCCACCTTGCTCACGGGTTCCAATAGAATCTCCTCTGCCCTTTTTTATTCTTACTCGAGTAATTAGTTCAAAAAATACATACAATTTCAGGTTCTATAACTCCAACCATGTGGAAGGGTAAACAATCTCTTGTCCAAACAGTATTGTTAGAGATACCAATTTGTATCCAATTTTGTAGTTATTTTTTGGTTTTTTTAGCATTACTTGTTTTAGAAAGTGTGTCCATTATACCCATATATATTATCGAAGTGGATGATCGCACTTTTTTTTTTTTTTTTTTTTACAATTTACCACACCAATCGATTCATAATGTTATCCATAATGGTAAGTGTGAAAGCGAGATATGTGTATTGAAACTTAATTAGTGAGCTAAAAAAATGAGTGTGATCTTATTTGAGTCCAAACAGTGAGAGTATCTCGTGGGTTTGTTTGAAAGCAATAGAGTCTGATTGCAAGAGGTGGTGGGCCCCACCCACGTGTGTGTGTGTAGGCCTCACCAAAAAGCCCCAGGCCCGAAGCCCGATTTGGCCTGAAATTTGGGCCGGCCCAGCCCGAAAGTCTCTTGGGTTGAGCTTGGACCATCCCTTTGAATCCTATGGGCCGCCCGAAGCCCGGCCCGTTTAGCTAGGCCCGCCCAAACCCTGACCCAAAGCCCAATTTGGGGATCATAACATATTTAATAAGTTTTTCGTTTGTTTACCCTAATAAATTATTAATATGCTTATTAAGTTATTATATAATACTATAATATTAGTAAATAGTAGTAGTGTAAACTATGTAATACCATAAATAATAAAGTAATAAACTTTTAAAATTATATGCAACATTACAAGTATAATAAAACATAAATGTATATGTATATATACAACTTTTATAATACAACTATAATTAAAGTTATTAAACCACGATCGTCAATTCATTAATTCAACGATCTAAACCGTTCATTTTCTATTTTCATAATCAAAGATCATCCTTACAAAAAATTGGCTAAATTGGAATTCATTTACCCATTCGATTATCATTAAAAAAACCACGATTGTTCATTAATTCGACCACCGTTACGTCACTTTTACATCTCCGATTAAGCTAATTTTTTGCAAGAATTCTCTTTGAGTGAGGAACTAAAACTTGAACGGTTCGGATCGTTGAAAACACGATCGATATGTGAGCTTCTACATATAAATACACTTAAAGAGTATAATTCTAATAACTTTCCCATTGAACCCTTGTTGTTTCCATAATTATGAAGACCACAACGTGATTTCAACAATCTGACCAGTGCATTTTCTATGTTCATAGTCAAAGATCATCCATACAAAAAATCGGCTAAATCGAATTTCATCTACCTATTCGATCATCATTAGAAAAATCACGATCGCTCATTAATTCAACCACCATTATGTCACTTTTACATCTCCGATTAAGCTAATTTTTTGTACGAATTATCTTTGAGTGAGGAACTAAAATTTGAACGGTTTGGATTGTTGACAACACAATTGCATCGTTTGTTTATAAAATTATGTAATAAAATATATAATAAAACATATGTACATTTATGTTTTATTATAGTTGTAATGTTGTATATAATTTTAAAAGTTTATTATTTATGGTATTACACTATTACTAACATAATAGTATTATATAATAACTTAATAAGCATATTAATAATTTATTGAAGTAAACAAATGAAAGAGCTATTAAATATGTTATGATTCACAAACTTAACAAATAAACTAGTTTGCTCAGTTGGTTGAGAGTTGAAGCTTGCTATGTAAGGTCTCATGTTCAAATCACAACATAGCCAAAATCTTATATTTTTTTTGAAAACATATATGTGTCTAAATAGGCTTTGGGCCCATTTTGGACCGCCCGTTCGGGCCTAGCTCGACTCGGCCCTCCAAGCCTGCAAGCCAAAGCCCAATGGGCGGGCCTTGGGCTTGTGTATTAAAGCCCAAGCCCGACCCGAAAGCCTTATTGGGCTTCTATAATTCAAACCCGAGCTCGGTCCGATCCATTGCCGACCCTTATGTGTGTGTGAATAGATTGAATTTAGGAGAGAGAGCTGGGGTGACGAAAAGACAAGAAAATCCTTGGGCATTAAAATTGGGCTGGTGTGATTGACTGGAATTTTGGGTAATGTTGGGGGTATTAAAGGAAAAATGGGAAATGGAGACAACGTGGCCGACAGCAGGGGCCCGCGTGACAGTGTGCAGTAGCCCAATGTCGCTCCTTGCGTGCACCCAACGTATGGCCCAGATCAATGGACTGTTGCTAATCAACGGTCCAAATCTATTGACCGTTACAAAATTATGTGTGTGTTTTTTTTTTTTCATCAACTGTTGTGCGCTAGTGACATGGCGGCATCTGGGCTCTCCAAAAATTGAGTCGTTGCTCATCCAATGGCTCATATTATTTATCCATTATTTTCAAATAAAAAATTCATAAAAATTTAGGAAAAAATCCCAAATATAGAATTTTTAATTTGGGTAATAAATTGTAAATCCAAATATATTTAATATTGACCTTATATTAAATATCTCTTTAAAATAAAACTAATTGTATAACTTTTATAAATATTTAAGTTATAAATTATAACTTAACCATCACTTAATCTAAATTAGATTTAATTTAATTAGGTACAACTGTATTACTCTCAGTACTACTGCATCTTTCACATATGACTATCACTCTTAGGTCACAAAATCACTTTTCAGGCCACTATATTACTCTCACACTCACTACACCACTGTGGATGACCTAAGGATGCTGATGGATAGACGGCTAGAAGCTTTGATATTGAACAAGTGAAAAGTTTGTCAAACGGGCCTAAGTTGGGTCCATCATGCTTTCATGTTGTGCTTATGCCGGCCCATATAGTTAAGATTTAGGCCCGACATAGCCCACAGCCCGCGACCCATTTATGCTCGTGTCGTGCCTTAAATGGGGTTGCCCATGAGTTTTTTTTTTTAGAGTAAGAAAACTAATCTTATGATATTTTTTTTGTAATTAAATATTAATATTTTTATGTTTGAAAATTGAATATTTTTGTTGAAAAATTCTTTAAAAATAAATAAAATAATGTTAAACGAGTCATACCTAATTCGGGCCAATTTCGTACTCATGCTCGTGTTGTGTGGTGTTTGATGGGGTAAAAACTTTGGCCTAGCCCATTTACTCTTGTGGTGCCGTGTTATGTTGTACTTGTTTAAATCGTGTAATGCCATGCAGTACTCGTGCCGACCTGACTCGTTTAATATATATCTCTATAACAAACTTGTTGCTGAGTAGTTAGTGACAAAAAAAAAAGTCATGCATTCGTATGTGGTTAAACGTTGTACAGACTTTTAAATTTTAGTGCCAATGTTATCTTTAGAGTTGTGGAGAGAAGTTGATAAAGGAAGAAAAAAGGTACACTTTCATTTTCAGTTTGGGTACCACTCTCTTTAATTATGTTTAATGCAGAACTATATCCGTCATTAATTGTGATTTGTGAACATCTTAAATCTTACTAAGAAACAAGAGAAACAACCAACCAATATTAATTAATTAATCTCAAATAGTAAGTGGTTGGTCGATTAATATAAGAAAGTGGTCGATTAATTCCTTTGAAGGCTGCGGCTTTTGATGGTTATATGTTAATCGTCAAGTAAGTGAGATCAGGAATTAGATATTTTGCTTGTCTTTTTTCTTTTTTTTTTGGCTTATTTTCACATTTATTCTCTGAAATTATAGTGATGTCTCACTTCACCCTTTTAAAGTTTATTGTACGTCATACTTTACTCCCTGTAAGTTTTCTTTATGTTTCACATAACTCGAAATTGTCAAGTCCATCTATTCCACCATTTAAATTGTTGACATGACATCTACGTGATAGGGGGTTAAGTGATGGTGGAGTTGACACTCTTGACAATTTCGGGTTATGTGAGACATAAGAGAAACTTTTTTTTTTTTTTTACCAAAGACACGGGAAAAAATTATAGGGGGTAAAGTGATACAATAAACTTTAAAAGAGTAAAGTGAGACGAAACTATAGTACAAATGTATAAATAAACCTTTTTTTTCTACGTATTTTGTTTTTTACGTTTAATAATAACCATGCATATATTATTCAAGGTAGAGACCAATAAATGAAATAAATTCGTAGCAGTTTTTAAGTGTGAGTGAAGTTATATAAATCCAAGGATTTATATTACACGATTATGATCAAAACAAACAAAAATAAGAAAAGCAGAGAATCAAATATGTGAGATCGTTACCACTAAATTAAATTACATTCTTTATCTATATTTTTTCTGTTGAACTGTTAGGGCAAGGGTTAAATGCTAGGCATGTTTGACTTATTGGGGTTTAATATCTACATTCTTTATCTAAATGAGCTGACTTCTTCATCTATATTTTTCTATAAGACATTCTTTTATGGCTAAAGTACAAAATTATTCACCAACTATTGTGTGTATTTTAATTGAGTCCACGAACAATAAAATCTTTCAAGTACATCCATAAACTAATACCTAAATTAAAAATTGAAAGAGGTTAACAGTGTCGTTCTTTCTTCTTTTTGGGATTTCTTGGACTTTTAAAATAGAGTTGAAAAGTGGTGGAAACAAAAAGAGAAGGAAGAAAATAGCAATGGGAAAAAAATATGCATGGTTGAAGTTTTCCTTTAATTAGCAAAGAGGCTGCATACTAGTATGGATTGGCAAATGTGGATGAGAAAAGTCTAGTACAAAAAACGTTCTTCACAAACAATTAATGTCATTATTTTGGGACCAACCAACCAACCCCTAATGAAATGGACCCTCTTAATCAAGAGGAGGCTAAACAGAACTTTAAAACACTGGTGCAAAAAATAATTAATAGAGTAGTAGTGTCTGCAGGTCGTGGTTGACAAGCAGAAGATATTTGAACATGTGCTTAAGCCACGTTCCCTTTCCAAGTGAAGTAGTGAACCACAGATTTGCTGAGATATGAGAAACGTGGTGGTCCTTTGTTCCCAAGCTAGCTAGCTCATCAACTCATTTATTTGCAACTTATAACCTGGAGTAGCACATGGTTGCCTTCTAAGCTTAAGCCACAATCATTGGGGGTTTTGCTATTATTGAAATCCAGTTCTGTATGTTAACTTGGTCATGTGTAATTATTGATGAGACCCATTATGTGTTTGGCCATGTCATCAATTGGATCTTTGGACAAAATGAAGTAAATTACTAACAACATGGGTCTAGCGGTATCGAGCCGATTTACAGCCCTAATATTGACCTAGAAATTGAGTTTGATGCTTGGCCAAAAAAATAAAAAAGGAAATTGAGTTTGGTGCTTTTTATCCTGGCCTAAATCAAGGCCCAACCCAAGTTTGATCCCTCCCACTTTGAAGTACAACCTTTACAAAAATATGTCTTCAACAAACGAGGATGAGATAATGAGTTAAGTATTTAGAATATGGATAAGAATGGTTTGATTTCTTCCAAAATATAAAGAAAGAAAATATGAAAAGTGTAACAATATATAGAAAATATATTGTCTTATTATTTCTCAAAAAAATAAATAAAATTGTGGCATAGTAATTTTGGTGATGGTTATTACTAATAAGTCATGTGTTGAAGTCTCCAACTTACAAATTTGACATTGTTTATGTAAATCGACCAAAAAAGGACAATATTTTAGTTTGTAATATTCCATTATTTACCCAAGTTTACGGTGGGACAAATTAGGCCCGGCCCAAAGATTCTTAGCCAAATTGGGTAAGGCTTCTGCCAAACCCAATCTATCAAAGTCAGACCCACCGACTTTGAATATTTCACTATTGCGCTACAAGACTACAAGCAAAGCCGGGGGTGAGATTTTGGGGGTCCGAGCTGAACCATAAAAAGTGAGGCCCTCAAGGCCTCAACCCTATATTCACTTAATTTTTTTTTGTCTCCAATAATAATAATACTCATGAAAGCCCTTATTATAAGTTTATAACTCAAAATTGGGTTTTAACATAAACAAGCATCGAATAAAATATAACCCAAACAAAATATAAAATCACATAAAAAAATCACTCATAAATATTATTGAAACTTAATAAAAGAACTTGATTAAAAATCCTAAATTACTACTGGACTTGATTAAAACCCTTAATGATAAAAAAACTCATCTAAAAAGTTGCAATGATAAGTAGGTCTACTTTGTACAAATAAAATCCACGTTATGTTTGTTTCATATTTTTGGCTCTGAGCACTTAGTGGGTTTTTTTTTTTTAACTCGGGAATTTGCCATTGTTTGCCACTATTCAACAGTGGCAATTAATAACATTATAACACACGTGTTTTTTTGCAATTCAAATAGTAATTGTCGTACATTGGCAATTTTCGAGTGCTCAGTGGATGATACTGAGTACTTGGCTTATTAAAGTGGACTGGCTTGTCACCGTATTTTTTGCAAGTGGGCTGGCCAATCATGAGTTTTTTTATTTTGGACTTAAAAAAAAAAAAAAACCTCAAAACTATTCATTTTCTAGATTATCCCTGTCAAAATAAACTAAATAAAAATTGTTTAGTCATGTAATTATTACCAAATAAACAAACTATTTTGATAACAGTTTAATTTACCATCTATTCATTTAATAATAATTACATAACTAAATAAATTTTCATTTTTTTAATTTTTTATAAAAATAATATGTAAAAAGTATTATAAAAAATGAAGGGTTATAATTATAAAACTAGAAATAATAGTTATAACTTATAAGAGTAGTAAGAAAAAAATAGCTAGTATTTTTGTTATTTTTGGATCATATAGAACAACTTTAATTTGTAGGTGTGCAAGAAACGACAAGTTTTTTTTGTTTGAAAAGGACGAGTCATAGACTCATAATCATATTATAGAAAAACTGGGAAAACTGTTTGGGTGTAGAAGGTTCTACTTGTGGACCAAGAGACAAACATTTCACTCCCGTCCCTGGCAGGTTGAGCAAATAAAAGGGAAGTTGGGAACTACACGATTCATAAACTTACTGTGCAGTTGTGAGTTACAAAGACTTGGTCTTGGCGGAGACAGAATCTTCTCTGTTCAAGACTTGGTAATTTCCAAACTACCCACTTTGAATTATATTATATCTTCTCTCCTGCTTTGCCAATTATGTTGAACTCTATTGACCTTCATACCTGCTTCATTATATATCTGAGATGTTTCTGATGGGTTGGAATTAGAACCAGAACTCATCATATATACCTGGAGAATCTGACAAGATGATGAGGTTGGGAGGAGAGAGAAAAAAAGTGGTGGTGATAGGAGGAGGTGTTGCTGGCTCACTTCTTGCCAAAAATCTCCAATTCCATGCTGATTTCACCCTCATTGACCAGTATGCATCCTCCTTCTCTTTTTTGAAATGGGAATATTGTCTAGTTATATCTGTCGCTGATAGCTGAGTGCCCTTTTGTTGAATAATTGAAGATGAATTTTTCAGTTTATTTGGCAAATGTTGTAATCTCTGGCTTTAGTGTTTTTCTTCTTTTGTTTGCATTCTTTACCATTGAATTACAGTAAACCAAGATGCTCTTTCAGGTTCATATATATTTTTTTCGTTTTCACTTTTTGTTTAATTCCCAAATTTGGTGCATCAATAGGTAGCTGATTAAATATAATACCAGCCTTTGGCTGTGGTAATTTAGGAAAGAACAACTTTTGGGTTGCCTGATATAGAGGGTATTTTAGTCTCATCCTGATCATGTTCTTTACTGTATGCCAAAAATTTAGAAACATGGAATATGTGTTCAGCTGTCATTTCCCCATGTATGAACTTTGATGTCCTTAGGAAATTATACCAATATGTCTTAGAATTAGACAAACCCGTTCTGTATTTTGCATCCGGATCTTATAAGTTTTAGGGCTTGGAGCACCGAAATTAAAAGCAGTGGTATGTTTGACTTGTGGACAACTACTCTATTTGTTTGTGTGCTTGTTGTGGGCATTATGTAAAAGTGATTTATAGCTGTGTGAGGTTTGAAAACTGACCATATAGAATCATTCACATTGCAATCAATCTGTTTTTTGAAATTTCAAAGGTCTGCAAAGTGCAAACCATGGAGTACCATGTGTAATATTACTATCAACAAAAGTTGGGAGACGTTTTCAAGTAACAAAGCTTATCTCCAACAAAGATATTTTACTGCTCCCCCCTGCCCATTTCTTTCCAACTCACTGATGTGCAGATCCTTTTATCTTGTTGAATTTGCCATGCAACCACTTCCAGTAGCACCCCCCAAATTTTTTTTGGAGGTATTGCCTTTGGTTAGAGTATTGAAAGTTGATTGTAGGTTCTATATTTGATAAATATTAAGGTGAAGGCATTGAGCAATGTAAGAAGTTCAATAATTTGGGGTCAAGGTAGAGTGTAAGTCTAAGCAACCTCGTATGAAGTTTCGTGAATGTGTGTGCATTCTTTCTTCTTTTTTTTTTTTGGGGGGGGGGGGGGGGGGGGGGGGAGAGAGGGGAGAAGGTTTAATGTATTCCATTAGGTGGGAAACAACTAACTTCTATTCAGAACTCTTTTCCTTCCATCATTGTTAACATTCTGATTTAGTTATCTTTTACAAGAGTTAGTCATCTACTCAATCAGGTTAAAAAGACCCATGCTCATAGGTATACCTTACCTTCATTTAAGGCTGACTATACCCTTCTCCTTTCTTCAAGCTTGTTCTGGACTGTGTAAAAGAAGTTCCTCACTTGTGACATTTAAATGATGTACCATCTGTTGGTCATAGGAATTTGCAAGAAACATGGACATGATATTAGGTAATTGTCTTTTCTTGGCATATATCTCAGTTTTACCTGACCAGAAGTGCTGCACCTAATCCATCATGTTGGCAGACAATAAGTTAGAACTCCAGCATACAGAAAGACCATACAGTCATAGTGGATTGCCACTTTTATAACAACTTGAGGAATGCCTTTTTCCCAATGACATAAGTGCATAGCGTATTCCTGAAGATGATCATACTAAACCCTCTCTCTCTCTTTCTCTCTCTTGTTACTTGTTATCTCTGTAAATTTCATTTTATCTGAAGAGAAGCATGGTTAGTAATTCTGAAATGTTGATGGTTGAAGTGATTGAATATGCCAGTTTGTAGAACTTTACTTGGGTAGAACTGTCACCATCTTTGTTTCTAAGTGAAAACAAATATAAATTCAGGAAGGAATATTTTGAGATTCCATGGGCAAGCTTGAGGGTCATGGTGGAGCCAGCATTTGGGCATAGATCGTTGATCAACCATAGAGATTATCTCACCAATGGCCAAATTATTGCATCCAGAGCAATCAATATCACAGACACTGAAGTGTTGACTGCAGATGGCCGTCTAATTCCCTATGACTATCTTGTCATTGCCACTGGCCATGCAGATCCTGTTCCCAAAACTAAGATTGAGAGGCTCAATCAATTCCAAGAAGGTACAAAGTTGCATCAGAATCCAAACTTTTTTTTTTTAACTTTTTGAACTGCCAAAGAGGGTGCTGAGAAGGCAGATTGCAAATCTTTCAAAGGAGGGTGTCAATATCCCAGATGGCCAAACATTTCAATTAAAATTTGAAACTAAACTTTGAGCCATAAAACTAATGTACCAGCATTGAAAGATGAATATTCATACACAAGAATCACAACTCACAATTATTCAAACCTTGAGTATTTTCTTTTATTTTATGACTTGTTTAGAACTTGGAAAAATCATGTTTAACTTTATGCATACCCTTATGCTTCCCTTTTTGTTACTTGTGCTTGATTTGACACTAAACTCTCCATTGGCAGAGAATCAAAAGATAAGATCAGCTAACTCCATTTTGATTGTTGGAGGAGGCCCTACTGGTGTAGAACTTGCTGGAGAAATTGCTGTTGATTTCCCAGATAAGAAAATTACTGTGGTGCATACTGGATCAAGGTTGCTGGAATTCATAGGACCAAAAGCTGCAAGCAAGACTCTGAAGTGGTTTAAATCAAAGAAAGTTGAAGTGATATTGGAGCGCTCAATCAGTTTAAATACTATCTCAGATGGAAGCAAAACATATGAAACTTCGGAAGGAGAAACATTTGAAGCTGATTGTCATTTTCTATGCATAGGGAAACCTCTGGCTTCAGCATGGCTCAAAGAAACAGTGTTGAAGAATAACTTGGATAAACGCGGGAGGCTGATGGTTGACGAGAATTTGAGAGTCAAAGGTCGAAAAAACATCTTTGCGATTGGAGACATTACTGATGTTCAAGTAAGTACTAACTGCAACCTCGTTATATGGGTTTATTTAGTTGCTATATAGTTTTATTCCATAAATCTAGCATAAAAGTACCCAATCAGTTTTCTGTATGGCAAGTTTGGAACTCAGGGTTTAACCGGTGAAACACTAAAGTGTACTTTCTGCTATGAGTCACTATCTAATTCTAACCTGAGTTTAGACTCGAGATATTTGTTAACAGAAACATGCTAACTTGCATTTTCTTATTTATAAGTAATTTACTTATTGGCATGATTGTGTAATGAATTTAAATATAATTGAGTTAAGAAAGAGTTGAGACTTGTGTTCATTTAGTTATGAGATATATAACTAATTCTTTTTGACATCGATTGTGTTTTGAATTTAAATGTGATTCATGAGTTCAGAAAAGTTTTCTCTAGCTCATGCTGTTCTGGCTTGGTTTTTGGAGATCTTACCGGAAACTTCTCGTATAGTAGCTCATGCTGTTCATGCAATTCCAAAATTTTGTGTCCTTCATAGTAGTCTATTTGTGTCCCTCCAGGAAAAAAAGGGAAAAAAGTGTCTTAATGATGCCTTACGCTTATAGTTAGATATCTTGTATTCTGATGTATCTCTTGCTGTGTGAATCCATATAACAGGAAATCAAACAAGGGTATTTGGCACAAAAACAGGCTTTGGTGGCTGCAAAGAACTTAAAGCTGTTGCTGGCAGGTGAAAGAGAAAGTAGAATGGCAACTTACAGACCTCATTCAGTAATGGCACTTGTTTCACTTGGGAGGAAACATGGGGTCGCACAGTTCCCGCTGACAACCATTAGTGGACGTGTGCCTGGACTGATCAAATCTGGAGATCTTTTTGTGGGGAAGACAAGGAAGCAGCTGGGCATAGAACCTCATATTGCAAATGATTAATTTGGTGTGTATATGACATATATTGATTCTTCTTTTATAGTATGCATATGTATATATAGAAAGGTGTTTTATCCGAATGATGCAGATGCGTTATATTATATACAGATCGACCGACTAGTAAGGATTAGTTAAAATGATAAGCTAAAATAAGTAGTTAGATTTTGAACTGTTTGATTCAAGATTAAAGCACTTGTATGTGACTATTTTAATCTTGGCCGTAGAAAGGGATCTAATGGTTCAGAACTAGCTACTTATTCTAGTTTATTTGAACTACTTACAGTCTCTCTATCTATATATATTGTATATATACGTATTTGTTATGTATTGTGTGCTTATATGTATTAATATTTGATAAGTGTGCACATTATTCAATTTATATTCCTAGTTTGACTCGAGAGATTGGCTCTTTTCAATAACAATTTAATTTCATATTTGTTTCGATATGGATGAGTCATTTTGTTATTAGTGATGACATCTCAGGGAGCACCTCTTAAATGTGGTTAATAACTAAGCCGAGTTTTTTTTTTTTTGAAAGAAAAAGCCCTTAGGCTATTTATTGATTAAACTTCATCCAAGAAATAACATCACGTTGGACTGTTGGAGGAAAGAAGTAAGCCAATTAGGCTCCTCCTCCAACCATATCATAGGTTGATCACAATCAAGACCATTCTGAGCCAAAGCATGGGCAACGGAGTTACAAGCACGTGGTACATATGAAATAGAAAAAACACTCGGATTAGTTGGAACAGCCATACAAGTAAGACCATTAGGTAAGATTATTATGTAGTCACACACCAAAATATTCTATTGCAGATAGTTTGGCAACATAACATTTTATGTTGTCAGAATATTGCCTGACAAGAGAACATCTATATAATAAAACAAAACAGTTTTTGATTCATAAAATTTATCTCCGGGTCCGAATAGTTGAAATCGTTTCGGCTTAAATTCAATGGTTAGTTATCTATTTCTCAAATTTACTTTCCCGCCCATGAGAATTGGTTTGCCGCCTCTTTCTTTTTAATTAATTTTTCCTTAATCTCTCTCCTTAATTTCACATATTCAATTTTTTTTAAGTCTTTCATTGGGGTTGAATAACTAGGTTTGTTTGTATTTGTGATTTGAGAATAAAAATAGGAGAAGCCTATTAAACGGATTACGTTTGCTAAAATATTAGTGTTTGCGCAATAGAAAGAGTCGCTTCACAGCGAGTGTGGAGAGGTTAGTTATTATATAAATTTGGTTTTGGGAGAAGAATTTAGTTTCACACTCAACAATGTACAATGAATTTATCTAAAATAAAAGATTATGTTTGGATGATTTTGACCTAAGAAATTGTGAATTTAAGGACAAATTCTCTCCGACTTGGAGAGAGGATGACGGAGGATAGAAGGTGTGGCTTTTATGAAGCAATGGGATATGACAATATGTCGAAAAAATTTGACATTCTAAAGGAAATTCAGCACATGCATATTTTGGCTTTTGTCTTTTAGATCAATTAAACTACATACTAGGAGTCCAATGAGCTCATATATTGCATTCAACGGGTTCTATTTTGTGTGCCTATAAATACTTGAAAACATTGCAAGTTCAAATTGAATTGGTATTTGGAATTGAAAGTTTAAGTGCCTTTCTCTTTTCTAAGAGTGAGTTTGCTTCTTATCCTTTTAATTCTCTACTTTTGTAGGTTGGTACTAGAGACGAAGCTCTTGGGTTTTAGGCATCTTCTTGCACTTGAAGAGGAGTGAGCCCTACCTATTTTTTTACATCAATTCTTTTTATAGATGTTTTATTTTTAGTTGGAGAGCAGTTTTGCTCACCTCCTTTAACTTAGGTGTATGCTCACCTCCCATCTAAAATGCTGCCATATGTTTAAAAAATTAACCATGAGTTAATCTATTGTATTTAATTATTTATGATATTATAATGATGAGAGAGAAAAATAATTTGACAACTCTTTTCTACTTTTATCCTTATCTTTTATTACTCAACTTTTTTCCACTTATCTCTCTGCTGCTCACCTCCTATTAATTTTTATTTTCTCTTTTATTTAATTATTTCTAATAATTTGTGCTTCTTTTGTTTTTTTGCTCTTCTCCAGTACGCATCTAGTATCACCACATGCATTTAATAATTTTTGCTTTTTTTTTTTGTTTGCTCTTTTCTAGTATGCCTCCAATACCCAAAAAACCACATCCAATTTTTTTGGGTCTTCTCATGTATACACCTTTTATCTACTTTTTTAATTAATTAAAAAAAATAATCCAACAACACATTTTTTTTTTGCCTAAGAATTCTTCTTTCTTGTCTCATACATGACCTTTTCAGATCAAACAAATTCTTAAGTCAATCCAAAGTGTTGCAGCATTTGAAGAGAGGAAGAATAGTTGCAACGACATAATTTTTTTTTTTTGAACTCATGTAACTTTTTTATTGGATTTTCTATGTATGTAAATGAGTTGTTTTAGATTTTTGTTTGGCCAACATTTAGATTTAAACTTTGCAAATGAGTTTTTTGTTCGAATTGCAAATGTGTTGTTAGAATATTTTTATTTTTTAATTAATTAAAAAAAATAGATAAATGTGTATACATGAGAAGACCAAAAAAAGGATGTGATTTTTTGAATACTAGAGGCGTACTGGAGAAGAGCAAAAAAATAAAAGAAGTAAAAATTATTAGAAATAATTTAAATAAAAGAGAAAAGAGAAATTAACGGGTGATAAAAAAAGTTGAGTAATAAAAGATAAGGATAAAATAAGAAAGGAGTTGTCAAATTATTTTTCTCTCTCATCATTATAACATCATAAATAATTAAATACAATAGTTAACTCATGGTTAGTTTTTTTTTAAACACGTGGCAGTATTTTAGATGGGAAGTGAGCATACACCTGAGTTAAAGGAGGTGAGCAAAACTGCTCTCTTTTTAATTGGAATGAGAGGTTTAGGAAACTAGCTCAAACAAAGCGCCCTTTGAAGGTAAGGTTGATCAAGTTGCTCTTCTACAACATTCATGTCTTAAATGATATTATACAATTCTAATGTTTATAATAACCCGAAACAAACACTCACATAAGCTCAGAAAACAATACGAGGAACTCACATCCGACTATCCCCAATAATCTAGCACCAGTTTGATAATCAAGACTCAAAGTTGATATAGCTGTTAGTATTTTTCTTGTTAAAGCCCTACACTTATTCCAATATATGATGGAAGGTTGGGTAGTGGGTAACTGGGTACTGTGTTAAGATTATAAATTTAACCAAAAAAATAAATTTTTTTAAAAAAAATATGTAAGTACGCATATAATATGTAAATTTACTGACTTTGCTTCCCATTAATGCCAAAGTGAGATACTGGGGCAAATAAAACTGACTTTTATCACATTCTTTTTAAATGAATTCACTTATAAGTTATATCAATAAATTTCACCTCGGTACTTAGAAATTTATAGTATAGTATATTTAGCAGTATTCTAATGGAGCGGTGATAGGTATATAAGAGCGAGACCCAAGCACGAGTGGCACAACTACTCTTTTCTCGCAGCAGTTTTACTTTATATTTTAGCTTTATTTTTTTTTTGTTATATAATATATTAGAGAAAATAAAACTTCAGACTTAATATAATTTGGCTTAATTGCAATTATATACCCCCAACTTTGAGTCCATTTATAACTAGGTACCCCATCTTCAAAAACTGGCGCTAAGGTACCTCTAGTACGAAAAAGCGGCGCTAAAGTACCTCCGTTAGTTTTTTTCGTCAACAACTCCGTTAAACACCTACGTGGCGCTGAACGTGGTAGGGGTATAATGGTAATTTCGTCTCTTTTTTCTTTAACAAAAAAATAATTAAAATTTTTATATTTTAACAATTTTAAATTTAATTAAAAAACAAAAAATAAATTAAAAAAAACAGAAAATAAAAAAATTAAAAAATAAAAAATCAACACACAGTGACACACCC